>NC_057813.1:309551117-309737058 GCF_018294505.1 Triticum aestivum | reverse complement strand
ACGGAGGGAAAAGATAAACTAGAAAAAATAAAAAGAGTTTATATAGGATATATATATATATATATATATATATATATATATCAAAAAACTTAGAAAAATAAAACCCGCAAGATGAACTATTTTTCAGAGGCAAAATAAAAAATTATTAAAAAACATTTGTTTGAAAAATCCAAATAAAACTTAAATTTGAATTCAAAACTTTTGGCATTGTTTTCTTTTGACATTTTGAAGGAAATATGCCCTAGCAGCAATAATAAACTTGTTATTTTATATTTCCTTATTCATGATAAAGGTTTATTATTCATACTAGAATTGTATTGATAGGAAACCTAAATACATGTGTGAATACATAAACAAACACCGTGTGCCTAGTGAGCTCTACTAGACTAGATCATTGATCAAAGATGGTTAAGGTTTTCTAACCATGGACATGAGTTGTCATTTGATAACGGGATCACATCATTAGGAGAATGATGTGATGGACAAGACCCATCCATTATCTTAGCATAATGATCGTTCAATTTCATTGCTATTGCTTTGTTCATGTCAAATACATATTCCTTCGACTATGAGATTATGCAACTCTCGAATAGCGGAGGAATACCTTGTGTGCTACCAAACGTCACAACATAACTGGGTGATTATAAAGATTCTCTATAGTTATCTCCGGAGGTGTTTGTTGAGTTGGCATAGATCGAGATTAGGATTTGTCACTCTGAGTATCGAAGAGGTATGTCTGGGCCCTCTCGGTACTACACATCATAATCTTGCAAGAAAATGACTAAGGAGTTAGTCATGAGGTGATGTATTACAGAACGAGTAAAGAGACTTGCCGTTAATGATATTGAACTAGGCATGACGATACCGACGATCGAATCTCGAGCAAGTAACATAGCGATAGACAAAGGGAATTACGTATGTTGTCATAACGGTTCGACCGATAAAGATCTTCGTAGAATATGTAGGAGCCAATATGGGCATCCAGGTTCCGCTATTGGTTTTTGACTGGAGAGGTGTCTCAGTCATGTCTACATAGTTCTCGAACCCGTAGGGTCCGCACGCTTAACGTTCATTGACGATATATTATTATATGAGTTATGTGATTTGGTGATCGAATGTTGTTCGGAGTCCTAGATGAGATCACAGACATGACATGGAGTCTCGAAATGGTCAAGAGGTAAAGATTGATATATGGGATGATGGTATTCGGACACCAGAAGTGTTTTCGGGGGTACCGGGTACTTATCGGGTCACCGGAAAGGAGTTTCGGGCACCCATGGCAAAGATATGGGCCTTATGGGCCAAGAGAGGGGCTGGTGCGCCCCTATACAGGTCGGCTCTCTGAGGAGGAGAAGGAAAGAGGGGAGGGAAAGGAAAGTGTGGAGTAGGACTCCTCCTTCCTCCCCTCTCCCCATCTTTCATTCCCCCTTCTTACAAGGAAATGGGGCACAGTCCAAGGCAGCAGCCCTGGGGCTGCTGCCAGGTCTCTTGGGGCGCCCTAGGGGGTGCCTCCTCCCCTCCCACCTATATATACATGGGTAGGGGGCCCACACAACGACACACTACAGTGTCTTAGCCGTGTGCGGCGCCCCCGTCACCCGTTTACTACCTCGGTCATATTTTCGCCGTGCTTAGGCGAAGCCCTGCGGAGATCACTTCACCATCACCGTCACCATGCCGTCGTGCTGCCAGAACTCATCTACTACCTCACCGTCTTGCTGGATCAAGAAGGCGAAGGATGCCACCGAGTTGAACGTGTGCAGAACGTGGTGGTGTCATGCGTTCGTTACTAGATCGGTTGGAGTGCGAAGAAAGTTTGACTAGCTTCCGGTCAACGTGGGTACGTAGACACACCCACCCACCCCTCGTTGCTATGCATCTCCATGGATAGATCATTGTGTGTGTGTAGAATTTTTTTGTTTTCGATGCAACGTTTCCCAACAGTGGCATCATGAGCCAGGTCTATGCGTAGATGATATGCACGAGTAGAACACAAAGAGTTTTGGGTGGTGATATTCATATTGCTTACCACCAACGTCTTATTTTGATTCGGAGGTATTGTAGGATGAAGCGGCCCGGACCAACCTTACATGTCCACGCACATGAGACCGGTTCCACCGACTGACATGCAACTAGTTTTGCATAAAGGTGGCTGGCGGGTGTCTGTTTCTCCTACTTTAGTTGAATCGAATTTGACTACAGAAAGTCCTTGAAGAAGGTTAAAAAAGCATACTTGATAATCACCGTTGTGGTTTTTGCATAGTAACCATTGTTCTTGGTAGAAACCCGTAGTAGCCACGTAAAACTTGGAACAACAAAGTAGAGGACGTCTAACTTGTTTTTGCAGGGTATGTTGTGATGTGATATGATATGGTCAAGACATGATGTGATATACATTATTGTATGAGCTGAGCATGTTTTGTAAGATATCAGGCAACCGACAGGATCCTTATGGTTGTTTCTTTATTGTATGAAATGTAATCGCCATGTAATTGCTTTACTTTATCGCTATGAGTTAGCAATAGTTGTAGAAGCAATAGTTAGCGAGACAACCACGATGCAATGATGAAGATCAAGGTGTCGAGCCAGTGACGATGGAGATCATGATGATGCTTTGGAGATGGAGATCAAAAGCACAAGATGATGATGGCCATATCATGTCACATATTTTGATTGCATGTGATGTTCTCCCTAAGTTCGTCATGTTGAGACACCACGTGATGATCAAGTGTGATAAACTCTACGTTCACATACAACGGGTGTAAGACAGTTTTGCACAAGCAAAATACTTGGGTTGAACTTGACGAGCCTAGCATGTACAGACATGGCCTCAGAACACTGGAGATCGAAAGATCGAATGTGAATCATATAGTAGATATGATCAACATAGAGATGTTCACCATTGATGACTACCCCATCTCACGTGATGATCGGACATGGGTTAGTTGATTTGGATCACGTATCACTTAGATGACTTGAGGGATGTCTATTTAAGTGGGAGTTCTTAAGTAATTTGATTAATTGAACTTTAATTTATCATCAACTTAGTCTTATAGTTTTGCATATCTATGTTGTAGATCAATTGCTCACGCTGTAGCTCCCCGTTGATTTTTGATATGTTCCTAGAGAAAAATAAGTTGAAAGATGATAGTAGCAATGATGTGGACTGGGTCCGTGATCTGAGGATTATCCCCATTGCTGCACAGAAGAATTATGTCCTTGATGCACCACTAGGTGACAGACCTATTGCAGGAGCAGATGCAGACGTTATGAATGTTTGGCAAGCTCGATATGATGACTACTTAACAGATTAGTGTGCCATGCTTTATGGCTTAGAACCGGGACTTCAAAGACGTTTTGAATGCCATGGAACATATGAAATGTTCCAAGAGCTGAAATTGGTATTTCAGACTCATGCCCGTGTCGAGAGGTATGAGACCCCTGACATAGTACTTTTCGTACAAGATGGAGGAGAATAGCTCAACCAGTGAGCATATGCTCAGAATGTCTGGGTAGTACAATCGCTTGAATCAAGTGGGAGTTAATCTTCCAGATAAGATAGTGATTGACAGAGTTCTCTAGTCACTATCACCAAGCTACTAGAACTTCGTGATGAACTATAATATGCAAGGGATGACGAAAATGATTCCCGAGCTCTTCGCGATGCTGAAATCGGCGAAGGTAGAAATCAAGAAAGAGCATCAAATGTTGATGGTTAACTAGACCACTAGTTTCAATAAAAAAGGCAAAAGGGAAAGAAAGGGAACTTCAAGAAGAATGGCGAACAACTTGCCTCTCCCATGAAGAAACCTAAAGCTAGATCTAAGCCTAAAACTCAGTGCTTCAACTGCAAAGGAAATGGTCACTGGAAGCGGAACTACCCCAAATACTTGGCGGATAAGAAGGATGGCAAAGTGAACAAAGGTATGTTTGATATACTTGTTATTGATGTGTACTTTATTAGTGTTCATAGTAGCCCCTGGGTATTTGATATTGGTTCAGTTGCTAAGATTAGTAATTCGAAACAGGAGTTGCAAAATGAACAGAGACTAGTTAAGGGCGAGGTGACGATGTGTGTTGGAAGTGATTCCAAGGTTGATACAATCAGCATCGCACACTCACTCTCCCTTTGGGATTAGTGTTGAATCTAAATAAATATTATTTGGTGTTTGCGTTGAGCATGAATATGATTAGATCATGTCTAATTTTTTTTGACAAAAACAGTGGGGAAGACCCCCACTGTGATTCTCATTTTCATTATAAGAGGGGAACAATTACATATGGATTTACATGATGGATATATTACAGGATAATAGAAGGTCTACAAATGATCTAGCCAGCTTTGCATGCCCTCTTTCAATCCAGGTTTAGCCTTCTTTATAATCATGCTGAAGTGCTCCTTGAAAGTGGCAATGCAATATGCCATATTCTTGACCTTGTGATAAAAAATAATGCTATTTCTGTGTTTCCAGAGACTCCAGCATCCAGCAATCAAACATTATTTAAAGCATCCATGAGTATCTTTCTTCCTTCCCTCCAGGAGCATATCCATAAGGTTATGATTAGTGTTCCATTGGTAGCCAATGTTCATCCAGAAGATTTGGCTGAAATCACAGCTAAAAAAGAGGTGCATTAGATGTCCATTAGGTTCATCATCACATAATTCACACTTACTAGTCTCAATGTAGAAATTCTACCTGGTGAGTAGGTCTCTGGTGTTTAATCTATCTTGTAACAGGAGCCAGAAGAAGAATTTATGCTTGGGTAAAAAGCATGATTTCCATATCCATTGATAAGGTTTAGGTGCATCAACAAGATTTCCCATGAGTTCAAGGTATATTCTCTTATTAGAGTACTTTGTGTCACCCCAATAGAATTTCCAAGAATCTGATAGCTGCTGGTTCTCTCTGTTGTTGATGAGCTCTCTAAGATTGGTACTCTATTGTACAGCGATAGAAGACATAGGCAAGTGGAACAATTCATAAAATTCACTATCCTCCATGTTGCTGACAGATGCAAGAGTTGTGCCAGCCTTCTTTGCATAAGAAAATAGTTGAGGCATTGACTGTGATATTGTATGAGAACACCATTTATCTGACCATAGCTTAATTGTATCACCTTTCCCAGCATAGCATATAGTCATGTTTTTGAAGTCTTGCAAATTAGAACAACAATCTCTCCACCAAAAAGATCCCACCATGGTAGGTAAACTAGGTACCTCATCATTGTCATAGTAATTGTTCCATATAAGGTTAACCCAGGGAATATCATGCTTATTGAAGAATTTGTAAAGAAATTTAATAAGCAGTTGTTTTGTGTTCTTATATCTAACACACCCAGCCCCCCTGCCTTTTTTGGCAAGCAAACATTATCCCATTTAATAAGACAATTACCCTTTGTGTTGATATCCTTACCATACCAAAGAAAATTCCTGCTAGACTTTTCAAAGTGGTCCAATATGGTGAATGGTACTCTTATACAACACATAGCAAAAATTGGCAGAGCAGCAACTATGGATTTGAGATGAAAAAGTCTCCCAGAGTATGACATTAAAGAAGCAATGCCAGAAAGTCTATGATCAAGTCTTGATACCATGGGCATCAAATCTGCCACTTTAGGTCTTGTAGATCCCATTGGTAGACCAAGATATGTGAAAGGCATTGCTTCTTTTTTACAGTTGAAGGTATTTGCCAGCTCCTGAGCTTTATCATCAGGCATATTGATTGGTACCATGGCAGATTTACTATAGTTTACAACAAGCCCAGTGAATTTTGAGAAATTGTCAAGTATCTCAATGAAACTTCTAATTTGTACCTCATCAGCAGGCAGGATAACCAGGGTGTCATCAGCATATTGTATGATGGGATAACATTCAGTAAAATTAGTCTCAATGGGTAGAGATAATGTTCCATTTCTCCAAGCATCATTAACCATGATTTGCAATAATTCTCCAACCATAACATATAGAAGAGGGGAAAAAGGATCTCCTTGCCTGACACCACACTTACAGTGTATGCATTTACCTGGAACACTATTAAGGATGACAGATGTAGAAGTAGTAGATAGGATAGATGAGACCCATCTAATCCATTTGTTGCTAAAACCCAGATGCTTCATCATGAATAAGATAGCCTTGTAGTTCACTTTATCAAAAGCCTTAACAAAGTCAATCTTAAAAATAGTGATCTCTTTCTTGGATTTGTGGCACATATGTATGTATTCAAAACTCCATGCAAGGCAATCCTAAATATTCCTTGTCTTAATAAACCCATATTGATTCTTGCTAATTCTAGATATAATAATCTGCTGAACTCTATTAGCAAGGAGTTTAGTAAGAATTTTGATAGCATACTTACAAGTGAGATGGGCCTATAATCATCAGGAGTTTCAGGATTGTCATTCTTGGGTATCAAATTATGTAGGCAGTGTTAACAGGAGCTAGGGAAACAATTTCATTGTAGAAATCATTGATGAATTTGTAGAAGTACTACTTGATTATGTGCCAGCATTTCTTCATAAACAGGCCATTAAAACCATCACGTCCAGGAGATTTGTCATTGGGCATTTTATTGATGATATCATCAATTTCGTCATTACTGAAGGGCCTGTCTAGATCATAAAGATCCTCCTCCATAGCAAGATGGGATATGTCAAAGTTTTGTGTGCAGATTGTTTCAGTACCAATCCTATCTTTAAAAGAAGCCCATAATATAGCAGCTTTATGATCATGATCAAATACTTGTTGTCCATCCATAGTCATAAGATATGTGATGTAGTTGTGCCTGAATACATAAGTAGCAATTGCATGAAAGAATTTGGTATTTTCATCACCAAGTTTTGCCCATCTGATGTTTGCCCTGATTCTCCAGTAGATTCTCTTAGCCTCCAGCAACTTGTTTGTATGTTTGATGAGCAATTTCCTGAAATTCTTTTCCACCCTAGCTAGTGGTCTTTGATCCTCAATGCCATCAAATAATTTCACATAGAAACAACAATTTTCAATGATTTTGTTCAGTTGGGAGTATTTCTTGCTCCATGATTTCAAACCTCTTCTGATAGCTTTAAACTTGGAGTTTAAATTTTTAGCAGAATCAGAGAAATGAGTGGAATTCAACCAATGTTTCTCCACTTTTCAATAAAACCACTGAATTCAGTCCAATACTATTCAAATCTGAATATCTGGCTTCTTGGAATATTGCTGTCAATCTGGATTTTGATAGGTACATGGTCAGAAGAAATTTTAGCTAATGGAATAGCCATAGTAGATGGATGGGTAGTAGTCCAGTGGGAACTGGTAAAAATCCAGTCTAACTTTTCCAATAGAGGTTGATCTTGTCTATTGCTCCATGTGAAGGCTCTTCCTTTGAGTGGGATTTCAGCCAGATCCAGGTTGACAATGATATTATTAAAAGTCATCATACTAGTAGGATCACCACCAGGTTTGTTTCTATTTTCAGCACTTCTTATGAAATTAAAATCACCCAGAATCATCCATAACTTAGACTGGTTCATATTCAGACCCATAAGCCAATCAGTAAATTCCTGTTTACCTTCAGTGCTGTTAGGTCCATAAACATTAGTGAGATACCAGCAGGTTTTATCCAGATTAGATGTAAACTCAATGGTGATCTGATAGTAGGTCTGGGATATCACTTTGCCCTTCATTAAGTTGCCATTCCAAATAGTAATCAAACCTCCAGAGTTGCCAATAGAAGGTGAAAAGCAAAATTGGTTGAACCTCTTGGGGCAAAAATTCTTGATATAAGCAATGTCAAAAGTATCTCTCTTGGTTTCTTGAAAAGTCAATATACAGCAAGCACTTTCATCAATTTTCTTTCTAATGTCATTCCACCTAGTTGTGGAGTGTATACCTCTAACATTCCAATTAAGGATATTCCAACTTCTATTCATGGCAAATGTATAGGTGGTAATATTGTGACATATTATGAATAGCATAATATGTACTCTGCATGATTTGTGAATCTTGCTATTGCAGCAAGTGTCCGAGGTATAAGAGATTACACTGTATAATACTCGTTGGAATATTGACAGGTAGGAGATAACCAGACTGAACAAACATTTATAACAGCATAAGCTTCTGACATGCAGTCTCCAATAATATAGGTAGCACAAGGTATAATTATTACACACCATACTGATAGATGATGCACACAGGCATCCAAATGACATGGAAGATGAAGCAAAAAGCATGGAAATCATAACAGGATGGCAGTTAGGGGAGCCACCAAAGCCCACATCATAGTAGTGGATCCTAATCATCAGAGCTGTCATAGTGCAGAGCACTAGGAGACACATCCTGAGGTGCCATCTTTCATGGACCTGTGCCAATAGCCTGCAGGGTCTTCATAGGAAATTCAGGTGGTGGAGGTGCCTGCTTATTAATAATCACAACATCAAACTAAGGTCCTAGATTAACAGATATATCTTTCTTCAGTTTCTTAGGGCCCTGTTTGTTACTATGATCAATCTTAACATCATTATTGATGGCACTATCTGCAGCAGCCTGGTCTTTGAAGCCCCTAGTGAGCTTGGCAATCCTGTTGCTCCTCCTACAGAAAGAGTCATCAATGATCTTCTTCTTTTTCCGCCTGTTAGAGGGTTTCTGGACTACATTAAACTCCTGGCATGTGATCTCCTCAATGCTGACAGAGCTGGCATTCTTAGGTGGCTCATTCTGGATGGTTTGGATCTGCAGATAACATCTTTTATTGTTACCATTTGTGCCCACAACATCAACCACATTGCAGGAAACATTGACAATCTGGCTGCCACCAAGTTTGGGGATGATGTCCTGAGCATTTGTCACCAGGTTACCAATAAGTTCCTGAAGAACATTGATGTGCTCAGTAGCACCCTCAACAACAATGTTGCTAGTCTGCATAGGCTGGGAACTGCTAGAGGATGGTATGCCATTGTAGTTCATGCTGCAATTCTTGGGGATAAACACAGGACTTGGAACTTTCTGAGAGCTGGGCTGTGAAGATACAGGATTAATTGGGATGTAATCAGGCCCCAGTGTCTCATGAGGTTCAACATAGAGTGTACTGGAGTGTATCTGGACAGGTGCCCTTACTTCCTCCAAAACAGGTGCCTCAACATGATCAGCAGTAATAGGTTCAGTAGCAGCAGCCAGGTGAATAGCAGCATGGTTCACATTATCATTATGGACAACATGAACATCCTCATAAGGTGCACCAAGGTTCTCATTATGAGGATTAATAACAACCTGATCCATAGGTATATTCCCTAAAACCTCATCATGCCAAAAATCTCCATGAACATGAGGAAGGGGGTGAGGATTTCCACCACCAGGTGGCAATGGATCCTCATCACCCCCTTGCTGACCAATCAGATCCCTCGACAAAATATAAGTTGGGCAAGTCCATGAATCATCATAGCCAACATCATCAAGATTCCTCAGTACTACTAAGCTAACTAGAATATTGTCAACATTCATGACCCTGAGCTTAACAATAACCCTTGCTTTGTCCCTTGGATCTTTGTTCAAGATCAGAAAGCGACCATATGGTGAAACAGTGCGGCTAATCACCCCAACATCCCAGCATTCTAATGGATAGTTCATAAGTAGGATCCAAACATCATGTGTGAAAGTAATGCTTCGATAATTAAGACCTCTATCCTGTTTGCTAATTCTAAGAACAGAGTCCCCAATCTGAAATGGACTAAGACTGACAACAGTATCACGTGAACAGGCAGTTGTAAACTGAACCAAAGCAGTACCCATACCACAACGGGGTGTGTAGTTGATGCACCATCCACGTCCCTCTAGGTAGTTCGTGATCAGAGCAATGGTGCCATGAAACTCCTCGGCAGATACCTCGGGGATGAGCGTGGCAATTGCCCACTCATCATAGACCATCTCGGGGTTTGCAAGGGTAGCAGGCCATCTCGGGGGGATGATCGTAGTGCCAAGGTGGGGGAGCGGGTTTCCAAGGTAGCAGGCCATCTCAGGGTTTGCACTGGTGGCAGGTGGAGCAGAGGGAGAGAGACCGTGGGGAGAAGCCGAGGGGACTAGTCGAGCTTCAGTTATATCAGGTGGAGGATCCTGGTCATGTTTGACCCGATAAGCTTTAAGTCTGGTATTCTTGTTGAAACAAAATCTGGAGATATGATTATATCGGTAACAAACGCGACACCTGATTCTATTGTTGCATTGATTACGCGTGTGACCAATACCAAGGCATTTTTGGCAGAAAATATAATTGGATATGTCAGTGGAATTCCTCCCATACGGTACATCTTCCGATTAGATGGGTTGTTCCATATATGTCGGCCTAATGGGCTCCGCGGACATGTTTTGGGCCGACTGATTCAAACTTGCACTGGTGCATGCAACGGCCGATCCGCTATGCATGTGGGTAGTTGGAGCTACCGGCGGCGAGCGAAGATCACGATCAATAGGAGTCGGCAGACCATGTGGCGTTGATCCAAGTGGAATAACATTCGCCCCTGATAATAGGTTAGTATCATGCGTAGCGTCACTCGAGTGCGTGGATGTAAGATGACCCAGGATTCTTCGGTAAACATGATTGGTAGGTACAAGATTTGTGTGCTTACCTTTATGACGTCGCGTGACAATAGTCCATTCAGAATCTTGTTCTCTATACCACTTATTCTCTTCAAAAATCCAATTTGGGCCTCCACCACTCCATAAGTAGAAAGGGATTATATTGGTGGAATCAAAGGAGATCTTGGACGGAGCCATGGTCGCCATGGGAGGGGTGGGAGGTGGGGTGGGAGGTTATTCATTTAAGTCAAAGAATAATTGTTGTTCTACTTACATGAATAAAACCTTCTATGGTCATACACCCAATGTGAATGGTTTATTGAATCTCGATCGTAGTGATACACATATTCATTATAATGATGCCAAAAGATGCAAAGTTGATAATGATAGTGTAACATACTTGTGGCACTGTCGTTTAAGTCATATTGGTGTAAAGCGTATGAAGAAACTCCATACAGATGGACTTTTGGATTCACTTGATTATGAATCATTTGATACTTGTGAACCATGCCTCATGGGCAAGATGACTAAAACTCTGTTCTCCAAAACAATGGACTGAGCCAATGACTTAATGGAAATAATACATACCGATGTATGCGGTCCGATGAGTGTTGAGGCATGTGATGGGTATCGTTATTTTCTGACCTTCACAGATGATTTAAGCAGATATGGGTATATCTACTTAATGAAACACAAGTCTGATACATTTGAAAACTTCAAAGAATTTCAGGGTGAAGTGAAGAATCATCATAACAAGAAAATAAAGTTTCAACGATCGATCACAGAGGCGAATATTTGAGTTACGAGTTTGGCCTTCATTTAGAAATAGTTTCACAACTCACGCCACCTAGAACACCACAGCATAATACTAACGTCGTAATGGTACTTTATTAGACATGGTGCGGTCTATGATGTCTCTTACCGATTTACCACTATTGTTTTGGGGTTATACATTAGAGACAACTGCATTCATGTTAAATAGGGCACTATCTAAATCCGCTGAGATGACATCGTACGAACTGTGGTTTAGCAAGAAACCTAAGTTGTCGTTTCTTCAAATTTGGGGTTGCGACACTTATGTCAAAAGGCTTCAACCTGATAAGCTCGAACCCAAATCGGACAAGTACATCTTCATAGGATACCCAAAGAAAATTTTGGGTACACCTTCTACCAGAGATAAAAAAGCAAGATCTTTGTTGCTAAGAATTGGTACTTTCTAGAGAAGGAGTTTCTCTTGAAAGAAGTGAGTGGGAGGAAACACGATCCGCACCAGAGTGGTACGGTAATCCTGTTCCAGAAGTGAAGTTACTCGACCAAGGCGAACCTACGAATTATGAAGAAGCTGTTATGAGCCCAGATTCCGATAGATGGCTTGACGCCATGAAATCTGAGATAGGATCCATGTATAAGAACAAAGTGTAGACTTTGGTGGACTTGCCCGATGATCGGCAAGCCATAGATAATAAATGGATCTTTAAGAAGAAGACTAACGCTGATGGTAATATTACTGTCTACAAAGCTCGACTTGTCACAAAAGGTTTTTAACAAGTTCAAGGAGTTGAATATGATGAGACTTTCTCACCCGTAGTGAGCTTAAGTCCGTCCGAATCATGTTAACAATTGCCACATTTTATGATTATGAAATCTGGCAAATGGATTTCAAAACTGCATTCCTTAATGGATATCTCAAAGAAGAGTTGTATGTGATGCAACCAGAAGGTTTTGTCGATCCTAAAGGTGCTAACAAAGTGTGCAAGCTCCAGTGATCCATCTATGTAATGGTGCAAGCATATCAGAGCTGGAATATACGCTTTGATGAGGTGATCAAAGCATATGGTTTTATACAGACTTTCGATGAAGGTTGTATTTACAAGAAAGTGAGTGGGAGCTCTGTAGCATTTCTAATATTATATGTGGATGACATATTGTTGATTGAAAATGATATAGAATTTATAGATATCATAAAAGGATACTTGAATAAGAATTTTCAATAAGAACCTCGGTGAAGCTGCTTACATATTAGGCATCAAGATCTATAGAGATAGATCAAGACGCTTGAGAAGATTTTCAATGAGTACATGCCTTGACAAAAATTTGAAGGAGTTCAAAATGGATCAGTCAATGAAGGAGTTCTAGCATGTATTGTAAGGTGTCAAGTTGAGTAAGACTCAAAGTCTAACCACGGAAGAAAATAGAGAGAGAATGAAAGTCATTCCCTATGCCTTAGCCATAGGTTCTATAAAGTATGGCATGTTGTGTACCAAACCTATTGTGTACCTTGTCATGAATTTGATGTACAATAGTGATCTAGGAGTAGATCACTGTACAACGGTCAAAATTATCCTTAGTTACCTAAGAGGACTAAGGGAATTTTTCTCAGTTATGGAGGTGATAAAAAGTTCATCGTAAAGGGTTATGTCGATCCAAGCTTTGTCACTGATTCAGATGACTGTGAGTCTCAATCCGAATACATATTGAAGTGGGAGCAATTAGCTAGAGTAGCTCCATGCAGAGTATTGTAGACATAGAAATTTTCAAAAATACATATGGATCGAAATGTGGTAGGCCCGTTGACTAAGCCTATCTCACAAGCAAAACATGATCACACCTTAGTACTCTTTGGGTGTTAATCACATGTCGATGTGAACTATACTATTAAATCTAGTAAACCCTTTGAATGTTGGTCACATGGCGACGTGAACTATGAGTGTTAATCACATGACGATGTGAAATATTGGTGTTAATCACATGGCGATATGAAGTAGATTACTGACTCTAGTGCAAGTGGGAGAGTGCTGAAAATATACCCTAGAGGCAATAATAAAGTTGTTATTTTATATTTCCTTATTCATGATAAAGGTTTATTATTCATGCTAGAATTGTATTGATAGGAAACTTAAATACATGTGTGAATAGATAAACAAACACCGTGTCCCTAGTGAGCCTCTACTAGACTAGCTCGTTGATCAAAGATGGTTAAGGTTTCCTAACCATGGACGTGAGTTGTCATTTGATAACAGGATCACATCATTAGGAGAATGATGTGATGGACAAGACTCATCCGTTAGCTTAGCATAATGATCGTTCAGTTTTATTGCTATTGCTTTCTTCATGACAAATACATATTCCTTCGACTATGAGATTATGCAACTCCCGGATACCGGAGGAATACCTTATGTGCTATCAAACATCACAACATACTTGGGTGATTATAAAGAAGCTCTAAAGGTATCTCCGAAGGTGTTTGTTGAGTTGGCATAGATCAAGATTAGGATTTGTCACTCCGAGTATCGGAGAGGTATCTTTGGGCCCTCTCGGTAATACACATCATAAGCTTGCAAGAAAATGACTAAGGAGTTAGTCATGAGGTGATGTATTATAGAATGAGTAAAGAGACTTGCCAGTAACGAGATTGAACTAGGTATGACAATATCGACGATCGTATCTCGGGCAAGTAACATATCGATAGACAAAGGGAATTACGTACGTTGTCATAACGGTTCGACCGATAAAGATCTTCATAGAATATGTAGGAGCCAATATGCGCATCTAGGCTCCTCTATTGGTTATTGACCGGAGAGGCGTCTCGGTCATGTCTACATCGTTCTCGAACCCGTAGGGTCTGCACGCTTAACGTTCGTTGACGATATAGTATTATATGAGTTATGTGATTTGGTGACCGGATGATGTTCGTAGTCTCGGATGAGATCAAGGATATGACAAGGAGTCTCGAGATAGTTGAGTAGTAAAGATTGATATATAGGATGATGGTATTCGGACACTGGAAGTGTTTTCGGGGGTACCGGGTACTTATCGGGTCACTGGAAAGGAGTTTCGGGCACCCCCGGCAAAGATATGGGCCTTATGGGCCAAGAGAGGGAGCACACCAGCCCACAAAGGGCTGGTGCGCCCCTATACAGGCCAGCCATATGAGGAGGAGAACGAAAGAGGGGAGGGAAAGGAAAGTGTGGAGTAGGACTCCCCCTTCCTTCCGTCTCCCCTCCTCTTTCCTTCCCCCTTCTTCTTACAAGGAAAGGGGGGCGCAGGGCAAGGCAGCAGCCCTAGGGCTTCCGCTAGGTCTCTTGGAGCGCCCTAGGGGCTTCCTCCTCCCCTCCCACCTAGATATACATGGGTAGGGGGCGCCACACAATGACACACAACATTGTCTTAGCCGTGTGCGGCGCCCCCGTCCACCGTTTACTCCCTCGTTCATATTTTCATAGTGCTTAGGCAAAGCCCTGTGGAGATCACTTCACCATCACCGTCACCACCCTGTCGTGCTGCCAGAACTCATATACTACCTCGCCGTCTTGCTGGATCAAGAAGGCGAAGGACGTCACCGAGTTGAACGTGTGCAGAACCCAGAGGTGTTGTGCGTTTGGTACTAGATCGGTTGGAGCGTGAAGAAAGTTCGACTACACAACCATGTTTTGAAACGCTTCCGCTTATGGTCTACGAGGGTATGTAGACACACTCTCCCCCTCGTTGCTATGCATCTTCGTGGATTGATTATTGCGTGTGCGTTGATTTTTTTTGTTTTCCATGCAACGTTTCCCAACATATTTTTTGGAGTGTCATTTTAGCTCCTCTCATACTTTTGCACAAGTACTTGTCAGGGATATTTGAAATCAATTTCAAATGCCAAGTTGAATCCAAATTCAAATAAAACCCAAATGCCTCTGAAATTTCCAAATGCCACTCAATTCAAACAAAATACATAGATGCTTAGCTAATAACTGTAGGACATTCCAAATTGAAAATCTGGGATGTTACTATGATAAAATTCTGATTTTTTACACATCGTTGATATCCAAATTGTCCATGTTTTCCTAATTTTTTGGAATTTTTGGTGTCACAGAAGTATGGTCATTGTTCAAATTATTATAGGTTGTTCTGTTTTTGATAAATTATTTTGTTGCGTTGCTTGCTTGTTTTGATGAATCTATGGATTTTACCGGGGCGTATAAGCCATGGTGAAGTTAGAATACAGTAGGTATAATGCAATAATAAAATATGAATGGGTTTAAAGCAATACTTAAATTAGTGATTTGCGTTGTTATACTAAAGGATCTCACGAAGGTTTTGTTGAGTTTTGTGTGTTGAAGTTTTCAAGTTTTGGGTGAGATGACGATGGATGAAGGAATAAGGAGTGGCAAAAGCCTAAGCTTGGGGATGCCCGAGGCACCCCGAAGGTAATATTCAAGGACTCTCAAGCATCTAAGCTTGGGGATTCACTGGAAGGCATCCCCTATTTCTTCTAACAACTATAGGTAATTTTACTTGGAGCTATATTTTTATTCATCACATGATATGAGTTTTTCTTGGAGCATCGTATATTATATGAGTCTTTGCTTTGTTTGCTTTTTAGTTTGTCGCAATCATCTTTGCTGGACACACCTTTTTGAGAGGGGAACATATTATTCATCATTAGTTAGAATACTCTATGTGCTTCACTTAGATCCTTTGAGCTAGGAAGTTGCTCTAGTACTTCACTTATATCTTTTAGAGCATGGCGGTGGTTATATTTTAAAGAAATAGTTGCAATCTCATGCCTCACTTATATCTTTTTGAGAGTTGATAATAGTAATGGAAATTAGTGTGGGTTATGAATTTGGCCCTAATATGATAGCTATTCAAGAGGGATATAATAGAAACTTTCATGTAGATCACTGAATATGATAAGTTTGATTCCCTGCAACAGTTTTGCGATATAAAGGTGGTAACATGCGGGTCGTGCTAGTGAGTAATAGTGGTTTAGTAAGAATATTGCTGTTAACGTTTGTGATTCCCGTAGAATGCACATATGTTCTGCCATTATCCTAGGAAGTTGGAGCATGATTTATTTTTGAGTGTCTACCTTTGCGTCAAGGTCGGGGGGCGCGATGGTTAACTCCTACCAGCCTCCCCCTAGGGGCATTCATAGTAGTACTTTGCTTCGAGGGCTAATAAACTTTTGCAATAAGTATGTGAGTTCTTTATGACTAATCTAAGACCATGGAATATACGCTGTCTCACCTTTCAGCAGTTTGCTAGCCTCTTCGGTATCGTGCATTACCCTTTCTCATCTTGAGTTGTGGTGCAAACTTTGCCGGTGCATCTAACCCCCGTGACATGATACGCTCTATCACACATAAGCCTCCTTATATCTTCCTCAAAACACCCACCATACCTACCAATTATGGCATTTCCATAGCCATCATGAAATATACTGCCATGTTCTACGTCTTGAGCTTGCGTTGGTTTTCCTTGAAGAGGAAAGGGTGATGCAGCAATAGTAGCATAAGTATTTCCCTCAGGTTTTGAGAACCAAGGTATCAATCCAGTAGGAGGCTCCTCAAAAGTCCCACGCACCTACACAAACAAACAAGAACTCGCAACCAACACAATAAAGGGGTTGTCAATCCCTTCACGGCCACTTGCAAAAGTGAGATCTGATAGAGATAATATGATAAGATAAATATATTTTTGGTATTTTATAATATAGATAGGAAAAGTAAAGATGAAAATAAAAGTAGAGTGAAAGCTTATATGATAAAAGATAGACCCGGGGGCCATAGGTTTCACTAGTGGCTTCTCTCAAGATAGCATAAGTATTATGGTGGGTGAACAAATTACTATCGAGCAATTGATAGAAAAGCGAATAATTATGAGATTATCTAGGCTTGATCATGTATATAGGCATCACGTGCGTGACAAGTAGACCGACACCTGCCTGCATCTACTACTATTACTCCACACATCGACCACTATGCAGCATGCATCTAGAGTATTAAGTTCATAAAGAACAGAGTAACGCATTAAGAAAGATGACATGATGTAGAGGGATAAACTCATGCAATATGATATAAACCCCATCTTTTTATCCTCGATGGCAACAATACAATATGTGCCTTGCTGCCCCTGGTGTCACTTGGAAAGGACACCGCAAGATTGAACCCAAAGCTAAGAACTTATCCCATTGCAAGAAAGATCAATCTAGTAGGCCAAACCAAACTGATAATTCGAAGAGACTTGCAAAGATAACTTAATCACACGTAAAGAATTGAGAGGAGATTCAAATATTTATCATAGGTAAACTTGATCATAAACCCAAAATTCATCGGATCTCGACAAACACACCGCAAAAAGAGTTACATCGAATAGATCTCAAAGAAGATCAAGGAGAACATGGTATTGAGATTCAAAGAGAGAGAAGAAGCCATCTAGCTAATAACTGTGGACCCGAAGGTCTGTGGTAAACTACTCACAACTCATCGGAGAGGCCTTGGAGATGATGTAGAGGCCCTCCATGGTCGATTCCCCCTCCGACGAAGCACCGGCGAAGGCTCCAAGATGGGATCTCACGGATACAGAAGGTTACAACGGTGGAAATAGTTTTTTGTGGTCGCTTCTGATGTTTTCAGGGTACATGGGTATATATAGGAGGAAGAAGTAGGTCGGTGGACTCCCGAGGGGCGCAAGGGGACGTGCCCGGTAGGGGGGGGGCTCCACCCTCGTGGCCGCCTCGGTTGTTTCTTGACTTCCACTCCAAGTCCTCTGGATCACGTTTCTTCCAAAAATCACGCTCCCGAAGGTTTCATTCTGTCTGGACTCCGTTCGATATTCCTCTTCTTCGAAACACTAAAATAGGCAAAAAAACAGCAATACGGGCTGGGCCTTCGGGCAATATAATAGCATGGAACAATCAAAAATTATAAATATGTTGGAGACGTATGAAGCATCCCCAAGCTTAATTCCCGCTCGTCCTCGAGTAGGTATATGATAAAAACAGAATTTTTGAAGTGGAATGCTACCTAGCATAATTCTCAATGTAATTCTCTTTATTGTGGCATGAATGTTCAGATCCAAATGATTCAAAATAAAAGTTCATATTGACATAAGAAATAGTAATACTTCAAGCATACTAGTCAAAGCAATTATGTCTTCTCAAAATAACATGGCTAAAGAAAGTTTATCCCTACAAAATCATATAGTTAGGTAATGCTTCATTTTCGTCACACAAAAATGCTCCCAACTTGTACACCCCTGATGACAAGCCAAGAAATTGTTTCGTACTTAAATAATCTCAATTTTTTTCAATTTTCACGCAATACATGAGCGTGAGCCATGGATATAGCACTATGGGTGGAATAGAATATGATGATGGGGATCGTGTGGAGAAGACAAAAAAGGAGAAAGTCTCACATTGACGAGGATAATCAATGGGCTATGGAGATGCCCATCAATTGATGTCAACATGAGCAGTAGGGATTGCCATGCAACAGATTCACTAGAGCTATAAATGTATGAAAGCTCAACAAAAGAAAGTAGTGGGTGTGCATCCAACTTGCTTGCTCGCGAAGACCTAGGGCATTTTGAGGAAGCCCATCGTAGGAATATACAAGCCAAGCTCTATAATGAAAAATTCCCACTAGTATATGAAAGTGATAACATATGAGACTCTCTATATGAAGAACATGGTGCTACTTTGAAGCACAAGTGTGGAAAAAAGATAGTAACATTGCCCCCTTTTTTATTTTTTATTTTTTTTGGGCCTTCCTTTTTTTATTTGGCCTTTTTTTCATTTGGCCTTTCCTTTTTTTTATTTGGCCTTTCTTTTTTATTATTTTATTTGGGGACAATGCTCTAATAATAATGATCATCACACTTCTATTTATTTACAACTCATGAATTACAACCCAAAACTAGAACAAGATATGACTCTATATGAATGCCTCCGGCGGTGTACCGGGATGGGCAGTGAATCAAGAGTGACATGTATAAAAAATTATGCATGGTGGATTTGCCACAAATACGATGTCAACTACATGATCATGCAAGGCAATATGACAATGATGATGTGTGTCATGATGATAAACGGAATAGTGGAAAGTTGCATGGAAATATCTTGGAATGGCTATGGAAATGCCATAATAGGTAGGTATGATGGCTGGTTTGAGGAAGATATAAGGAGGTTTATGTGTGATAGAGCGTATCGTATCACGGGGTTTGGATGCACCGGCGAAGTTTGCACCAACTCTCAAGGTGATAAAGGGCAATGCACGGTACTGAAGAGGCTAGCAATGATGGAAGGGTGAGAGTGCATATAATCCATGGACTCAGCATTAGTCAAAAAGAACTCATATACTTATTGCAAAAATCTACAAGTCATCAAAAACCAAGCACTATGGGCATTCTCCTAGGGGGATAGATTGGTAGTAAAAGACCATCGCTCGTCCCCGACCGCCACTCATAAGGATGCACAATCTAAGAACACCTCATGTTTCAAATTTGTTACACAACTTTCACCATACATGCATGCTATAGGACTTGCTAACTTCAACACAAGCATTCTTTAAATTCACAATCACCCAACTAGCATGACTCTAATATCACTACCTCCATATCTCAAAACAATTATCAAGTATCAAATTGATCATAGCATCCAATTCACTTCCTATGATAGTTTTTATTATACCCAACTTGGATGCTCATCATTCTAGGACCAATTTTATAACCATAGAAAATACCATGCTGTTCTATGAGACTCTCAAAATAATATAAGTGAAGCATGAGAGACTAACAATTTCTACAAAATTAAGCCACCGCCGTGCTCTAAAAGATATAAGCGAAGCACTAGAGCAAAAACTATCTAGCTCAAAAGATATAAGTGAAGCACATAGAGTATTCTAATAAATTCCAAACAAGTGGGTTTCTCCCAAAATGTGTGTACAGCAAGGATGATTGTGGTAAACTAAAAAGCAAAGACTAATATCATACAAGACGCTCCAAGCAAAACACATATCATGTGGCGAATAAAAATATAGCTCCAAGTAAAGTTACCAATGAATGAAGACGAAAGAGGGGATGCCTTCCCGGGGCATCCCCAAGCTTAGGCTTTTGGCTATTCTTGAATATCTTGGGGTGCCATGGGCATCCCCCAGCTTAGGCTCTTGCCACTCCTTATTCCATAGTCCATCAAATCTTTACCCAAAACTTGAAAACTTCACAACACAAAACTCAAGAGGAAATCTCATAAGCTCCGTTAGTGCAAGAAAGAAAAAACCACCACATAAGGTACTATAATGAACTCATTCTTTATTTATATTGGTGTTAAACCTACTGTATTTCAAGTTCTCTATGGTTCATACCCTTACATACTAGCCATAGATGCATCAAAATAAGCAAACAACACACGAAAAATAGAATCTGTCAAAAACAGAACAGTCTGTAGCAATCTGTAGCTCTCGAATACTTCTCGAACTCTAAAACTCCTACCAAAATAGGAAGTTCTGGGAAATTTGTCTATTGATCTACAGAAAAATAATCAACGCAAAAGCACGTTTCTGTGAATTACCAAAATTATTTTTGTCCGTGCAAAGTTTCTGTTTTTCAGCAGAATCAAATTAACTATCACCATAGGTTATCCTATAGGTTCTACTTGCCACAAACACCAATTAAAACATAAAAACACATCTAAACAGAAGGTAGATGCAAAATTTATTACTAAACTGAATCAAAAATAGAAAACAAAAATAAAATTGGGTTGTCTCCCAATTAGCGCTATCGTTTAACGCCCCTAGCTATGCATAAAAGCGAGGATAGATCTAAGTAGTGCCATCTTTGGCACTCAATTCATAAGTAGCTCGCATGATAGATTCATAAGGTAATTTGACTTTATTTCTTGGAAAGTGCTCCATGCCTTTCCTTAAGGAAATTGGAATCTAATATTATCTTCCTTCATATCAATAATCGCACCAATCGTTCTAAGGAAAGGTCTACAAATAATAATAGGACAAGAAAGATTGCAATCTATATCAAGAATGATAAAATCTACGGGCACCAAATTCCTATTTGCAACAATGAGAACATCATTGAACCTTCCCATAGGCTTTTTAGTGGTGGAATCCGCAAGGTGCAAATTTAAAGAGCAATCATCAAGATCATGGAAACCTAGAATATCACATAAAGTTTTCGGAATTGTGGAAACACTAGCACCCAAATCACATAAAGCATAACACTCATGATCTTTAATTTTAATCTTTATAGTAGGTTCCCACTCATCATTAGGTTTTCTAGGTATAGAAACTTCCAAATTAAGTTTTTCATCATAAGATTGCATCAAGGCATCAACAATATGTTTGGTAAAAGCTTTATTTTGACTATAAGCATGAGGAGAATTCACGACGGATTGCAACAAGGAAATACAATATTCTAAAGAACATTTATCATAATTAAATTCCTTAAAATCCAAGATAGTGGGTTCAATGCTATTTAAAGTCTTGACCTCTCCAATCCTACTTTTACCAATTTTAGCATCAAAATCTAAGAACTCCAAATCATAGGGATGCCTTTTAACTAAAGTTAACTCATCTCCAGTCCCATCATTATTAAGATTCATATTGCAAAACAAAGATTTAATAGGGGACTCATCAATAACTTTTAGATCTTCATCATTATTTTCATGGAAACTAGAAGAACACGCCTTTACAAAGCAATCTTTCTTAGCACGCAATCTAGCGGTTCTTTCTTTGCACTCATCAATGGAAATTATCATAGCTTTGAGAGACTCATTGATATCATGCTTAGGAGGAGTAGATCTAAGTTTCAAAGAATCAACATTGAGCGAAAGTCTATCAACGTTCCTAGCCAAATCATCAACTTTAAGCAATTTTTCTTCAAGCATGGCATTAAAATTCTTTTGAGAGATCATAAATCCTTTCACAATATTCTCAAAATAAGAGGGCATCTTATTATAATACCATAAGAATTATTGTAGGAATTTCCATAATTATTAGAGGAATTGCTAGGGAACGGTCTAGGATTAAAGTTTCCTCTATAGGCATTGTTACCAAAATTATTCCTACCAACAAAATTCACATCCATAGATTCATTATTATTCTCAATCAAAGAAGACAAAGGCATATCATTGGGATCAATAGAAGAACTCTTAGTAGCAAACAATTTCATAAGTTCATCCATCTTTCCACTCAAAACGTTAATTTCTTCTATTGCATGCACTTTCTTACTAGTAGATCTTTCGGTGTGCCATTGAGAATAATTAGCCATAATATTATCAAGGAGTTTTGTAGCTTCTCCTAAGGTGATTTCCATAGATGTGCCTCCTACGGCCGAATCTAAAAGATTTCTAGAAGCAAAATTCAATCTGACATAAACCTTTTGTATGATCATCCATAAATTCAAACCATTAGTAGGGCAATTGAGAATCATCAATTTCATTATTTCCCATGATTGGGCAACATGCTCATGATCAAGTTGTTTAAAGTTCATAATATCGTTCCTAAGAGAGATGATCTTAGCAGGAGGAAAATACTTAGAGATAAAAGCATCTTTGCACTTATTCCATGAATCAATACTATTCTTAGGCAAAGACGAAAACCAAACTTTAGCACGTTCTCTAAGTGAAAACGGAAATAACTTCAATTTAACAGTATCATTATTCGTATCTTTCTTCTTTTGCATCTCACATAAATCAACAAAGTTGTTTATATGGTAGCGGCATCTTCACTAGGAAGGCAGGAGAATCGATCTTTCATAACAAGATTCAGCAAAGCAGCATTGATTTCACAAGACTCAACATCATTAGGAGGAGCAATCGGAGTACTATGGAAATCATTATTATTGGTATTGGAAAAATCACACAATTTGGTATTATCTTGTGCCATCCCAACAAGTAATCCAACACACAAGCAAACAAAAAGGCAAGTGAAAGAGAGAGGAGATTGGAAAACAAGGCTAATAACTGTAGAACATTCCAAATTGAAAATCTGGGAAGTTACTGTGATAAAATTCTGATTTTTTTTACACATTGTTGATATCCAATATGTCCATGTTTTCCTAATTTTTCGGAATTTTTGGTGTCAGAGAAGTATGGTCATTATTAAAATTATTATAGGTTGTTCTGTTTTTGATAAATTATTTCGTTGCGTTGTTTGCTTGTTTTGATGAATCTATGGATTTTACCGGGGGGTATAAGCCATGGTGAAGTTAGAATGCAGTAGTTTTAATGCAATAATAAAATATGAATGGGTTTAAAGCAATACTTAAATTAGTGATTTGCGTTGTTATACTAAAGGATCTCACGAAGGTTTTGTTGAGTTTTGTGTGTTGAAGTTTTCAAGTTTTGGTGTCACAGAAGTATGGTCATTGTTCAAATTATTATAGGTTGTTCTGTTTTTGATAAATTATTTTGTTGCGTTGCTTGCTTGTTTTGATGAATCTATGGATTTTACCGGGGGGTATAAGCCATGGTGAAGTTAGAATACAGTAGGTATAATGCAATAATAAAATATGAATGGGTTTAAAGCAATACTTAAATTAGTGATTTGCGTTGTTATACTAAAGGATCTCACGAAGGTTTTGTTGAGTTTTGTGTGTTGAAGTTTTCAAGTTTTGGGTGAGATGATGATGGATGAAGGAATAAGGAGTGGCAAAAGCCTAAGCTTGGGGATGCCCGAGGCACCCCGAAGGTTACATTCAAGGACTCTCAAGCATCTAAGCTTGGGGATTCCCTGGAAGGCATCCCCTATTTCTTCTAACAACTATAGGTAATTCTACTTGGAGCTATATTTTTATTCATCACATGATATGAGTTTTTCTTGGAGCATCGTATATTATATGAGTCTTTGCTTTGTTTGCTTTTTAGTTTGTCACAATCATCTTTGCTGGACACACCTTTTTGAGAGGGGCACATATTATTCATCATTTGTTAGAATACTCTATGTGCTTCACATAGATCCTTTGAGCTAGGAAGTTGCTCTAGTACTTCACTTATATCTTTTAGAGCACGGCGGTGGTTATATTTTAAATAAATAGTTGCAATCTCATGCTTCACTTATATCTTTTTGAGAGTTGATAATAGTAATGGCAATTAGTGTGGGTTATGAATTTGGTCCTAATATGATAGCTATTCAAGAGGGATATAATAGAAATTTTCATGTAGATCACTAAATATGATAAGTTTGATTCCCTGCAACAGTTTTGCGATATAAAGGTGGTAATATGCGGGTCGTGCTAGTGAATAATAGTGGTATAGTAAGAATGTTGGTGTTAAGGTTTGTGATTCCCGTAGAATGCACATATGGTCTCCCATTATGCTAGAAAGTTGGAGCATGATTGATTTTTGAGTGTCTTCCTTTGCGTCAAGGTCGGGGGGGCGCGATGGTTAACTCCTACCAGCCTCCCCTCTAGGGGCATGCATAGTAGTACTTTGCTTCGAGGGCTAATAAACTTTTGCAATAAGTATGTGAGTTATTTATGACTAATCTGAGTCCAAGGATTATACGCACTCTCACCTTTCCGCATTTTGCTAGCCTCTTCGGTATCGTGGATTTCCATTTCTCATCTTGAGTTATGGTGCAAACTTCACCGGTGCATCCAACCCTCGTGATATGGTACGCTCTATCACACATAAGCCTCCTTATATCTTCCTCAAAACACCCACCATACCTACCTATTATGGCATTTCCATAGCCATCACGAGATATATTGCCATGTGCTACGTCTTGAGCTTGCGTTGGTTTTCCTTGAAGAGGAAAGGGTGATGCAGCAATAGTAGCGTAAGTATTTCCCTCAGTTTTTGAGAAGCAAGGTATCAATCCAGTAGGAGGCTCCTCAAAAGTCCCACACACCTACACAAACAAACAAGAACTCGCAACCAACGCAATAAAGGGGTTGTCAATCCCTTCACGGCCACTTGCGAAAGTGAGATTTGATAGAGATAATATGATAAGATAAATATATTTTTGGTATTTTATAATATAGATAGGAAAAGTAAAGATGCAAATAAAAGTAGAGTGAAAGCTTATATGATAAAAGATAGACTCCGGGGCCATAGGTTTCACTAGTGGCTTCTCTCAAGATAGCATAATTGTTACGGTGGGTGAACAAATTACTGTCGAGCAATTGATAGAAAAGAGACTCCTGCCTGCATCTACTACTATTACTCCACACGTCTGTGACAAGTAGACCGACTCCTGCCTGCATCTACTACTATTACTCCACACATCGACCGCTATCCAGCTTGCATCTAGAGTATTAAGTTCATAAAGAACAGAGTAACACATAAATAAAGATGACATGATGTAGAGGGATAAACTCATGCAATATGATATAAACCCCATCTTTTTATCCTCAATGGCAACTATACAATACGTGCCTTGCTGCCCCTGCTGTCACTGGGAAAGGACACCGCAAGATTGAACCCAAAGCTAAGCACTTCTCCCATTGCAAGAAAGATCAATCTAGTAGGCCAAACCAAACTGATAATTCGAAGAGACTTGCAAAGATAACTTAATCACACATAAAAGAATTTAGAGGAGATTCAAATATTTCTCATACATAAATTTGATCATAAACCCACAATTCATCGGATCTCGACAAACACACCGCAAAAATAGTTACATCGAATAGATCTCCAAGAAAATCAAGGAGAACATGGTATTGAGATTCAAAGAGAGAGAAGAAGCGATCTAGATAATAACTATGGACCTGAAGGTCTATGGTAAACTACTCACAACTCATCAGAGAGGCCTTGGAGATGATGTAGAGGCCCTCCGTGGTCGATTCCCCCTCTGGCGGAGTGCCGACGAAGGCTCCAAGATGGGATCCCGCGGATATAGTAGGTTACGGCGGTGGAAATAGTTTTTCGTGGTCGCTTCTGATGTTTTCGGGGTACATGGGTATATATAGGAGGAAGAAGTAGGTCGGTGGACTCCCGAGGGGCCCACGAGACAGGGGGCGCGCCCAGTAGGGGGCGGGAGGGCGCCCTCCACCCTCGTAGCCGCCTCGGTTGTTTCTTGACTTCCACTCCATGTCCTCTGGATCACGTTCGTTCCAAAAATCACGCTCCCGAAGGTTTCATTCCGTTTGGACTCCGTTTGATATTCCTTTTCTTCGAAACACTGAAATAGGCAAAAAAACAGAAATACGGGATGGGCCTTCGGTTAGTAGGTTAGTCCCAAAAATGATATAAATGTGTAAAGTAAAGCCCATAAACATCCAAAACGGGTAATATAATAGCATGGAACAATCAAATATTATAGATACGTTGGAGACGTATCACCATGCAACTTCCACTGTTCTGTTTTCTTATGACACATATCATCATTGTCATATTGCTTTGCATGGTCATATAGCTGACATAGAGTTTGTGGCTCAACAACCGTTCATATTTTATACATGTTACGCTAGATCATTGCACATCCCAGTACACCGCCTAAGGCATTCATATAGAGTCAAATTTTGTTCTAGTATTGAGTTGTAATTTTCTTTTGAGTTTTAAGTAAATAGAAGAGTGATGATCATCATATTCATTATTAGAGCATTGTCCCAAGTGAGAAAATAAATAATAGAGGCCAAAAAGAGCCCGTAAAAAGGAGAGGCCAAAAAGAGCCCAACAAAAAAAGAAAAAATGAGAGAAAAAGAGAGAAGGGGCAATGTTACTATCATTTCCACACTTCTGCTTCAAAGTAGCACCATGTTTCTGATATAGAGAGTCTCTTATGCTTTTTTTCATATAACTAGTGGGATTTTTTCTTTATAAGAACTTGGCTTGTATATTCCAACGATGGGCTTCCTCAAATTCACGAGGTCTTCTTGAGAAAGAAAGTTGGATGCACACCCACTTATTTCTATGTTTTTAGCTTTCATACCTCCCTTACCGGGCATGTGAGCCCAGTCAGATTGAGGCATAAACAAGGACAAGTCCCAAGATCTCCCCGGCAGGCTTGTCGAGGCCGCTGATGGGGAATCTCCCTGCCAAGACTCCACCGCTCCACCGCACAGCGACGCAAGTCACTTATCAGTGTGGTGTCAAGCCCCCAAGTGATTAAGTGGTTATCATTTGGCACGTGGCGGTCATTTTGAAGGGAGATTCCCCCTATATGACACCCGTCCAGAGGCGTGTCATGCAGACAGGTGGAAGATGCTTAAGCGGTGCGGTAGGCTTGCCGGGCTGCATCCTCAGCGTGACACCTAGCAGTGCATTTAATGCGCTTTGTCCAAACTGCCAGAGTTAGGTATGATAGCACTATTGGCTATCTAATCAGTAGATAATGATTGTTTTGCCACTATGGTAGCCCCTTGGCCTATAAAAGGAGGACCATGGCAACCTAGAAAAGGATTCGGACCCTTGTGCACTCATACGCGTGTAGCCGCTCTCCCTGAGGCGATCTTGCCGGGCTTGAGCGATGCGTGTCCACCACGGTCCTCCCATCAATCCATCAAAACAGGAGTAGGGTTTTACGCTTCTCAGCGGCCCGAACCAGGGTAAAAACCACCAGCGTCATTGAGGGAGTCATGGACTAAAGGGTCCTCGGAGAGCCGGCCCATGCGATGTGGGCCGGACGGGTGAAGCCGTACAACAACAGGAGGTCAATGAAGCCGTGGTGTGCCCTCCAAGTCAAGGATAGGCAGGATCTCTTTACCCCTTATTGCAATCTATCTCTGGTTACCCTAACCCTACTGGTGTCTATATAAACTGAGGGTTGTAGTATTTAGGACTAGAGCTATATTCACCTCATCACCTTAGGGTGTAGCTCATGCTGATCTCGAGGTAGATCTACTATGAAACCATACTATACATCCAATACAATGAAGCATGACGTCGGGTATTACCTCTACGAGAGGGCCCGAACCCGGGTAAACACCATGTTCATTGTCCCTTGTTCCCCATTGATTCCAGATCCACAACTCGCGAACCCCTACCCCAAGGTCTGCCGGTTGTGACACCAACATTGGTGCTTTCATTGAGAGTTTTGTTGTGGGGTCGACCAAAGGATCGATGGGTCGCCTTATCGTAGGAAAAGGCATCGAATCCGGGGACTTCTTTGCCCCCGGTCAACTCTTCACGTTCGACAGCATCGTACTGCATGCCGACCCGACTGGTCGTTTGGATCAGATCAACAACTTTGCCCCTGAACACCGAATTCGATTCGGTAATTTGGGATATGTTGCAGACACGCGGGACTATCTTTTCGTCGCCGGATTCACTACCCCCTCCCGCACCCTCACAAGCCTCGGCATGCCCGCTCTGGAGCCCCCCTCTGATCCTATCTACAGATCGGACCCAGCCCTCCGAACAGTGATACCACTACAAAAAAATACACTTCCGTGATGGTACGTGTTTGTCATAGTAGGTCGCGTTTTCTGTCATGCATGTACATCCATGACAATTTTATGACAGAATCAAGATACTCATACATGTGCTGTCGTAGAAGTGTTCCATGACATTACCAAAATTATCATCATGGAAGTGTCCACTTCCATGAGATAAATCACGTGTTACAGAAGTGCTTTCGTCAAGGGTGACCAACACGTGGCATCCACCGTAACGTAACACCATTAAGCTATCTGGTCGGATTTTGGATTCGATAACCCATTAACAGCCACGACCAATGCCGATTTTCCACGTGTAAAATTCTAATTGGCTGACGGATCCATGCATCAGCTCCGCGTTGGCAGAGGTGTCACTCATCCAACGGTCGATATGGGCCTATGATATGTTGACACGTGGACCGGCTCAAAAGTGGCCCACAAAGTTTAAATGGGCCGGCCCAAGCGAAGGCCCATAAGATTTAGCGGACCATAATGGGCCGGGCCAGCTAAAGGCCCACAAAATTTAGCGGACCATAATGGTCCGACCCAGCTAAAGGCCCACATGATTTTGCAGACCATAATGGGCCAGCCCAGCTAAAAGCCCAAAAGATTTTGTGGACCACGATGGGCCGGCCCAGCTAAAGGCCCACAAGATTCTGCAGACCATAATGGGCCGGCCCAGCTAAAGGCCCAACATTCTCTGTCAAATAGGCCCGTCAACGACCTATCCTAAACTTGTCATCAACGCGGCCCATGGTCATTTCTGGCCTGTTAACAGTCTGCTAAGTAGTTGGGCCGAATTACGGCCCGGTGTATTTCTGGCCTGTTAAAGGTCTGACTTCATTTGGGCCCATTTACAGGCCATCAATACTTTCAGCCCATAAACGACCGTGAAGGATTTGGGTCATATTCAGCCATGTCTGACATTCAGCCTGTTAGAGGCCCACTATAGATTTGGGCCACTTTCGGCCTGTTGTCATTTTCGGCCTGTTAACGCCGGACGTAAACCATGGGCCATATGTGGCCCAACGTCATATCAGGCCCATTAACGGCCCATATAGAAATGACGATAATCTAGACCGACCAAAGTTCCGGCCTGTTAAAGGCCCGTGTATTAGGTCGGCGCATTTACGGCCCGTCTGAATTTCGGCCTGTCAAAGATCCGCATCGTAAATGGGCCACCATTGCGGCTTGCTAAGTCCAGGGGGTTATTTGGCACAATTAGGGCCCAATCTCACTTTCGGTCTATTAAAGTCCCATGTTTTTATGGGCTCGAGATATTTACACCTGTAAACAGCCTATTTTTACTGAGGGCCCAAATTATGTTTAGGCCTGTTAAAGGCCCACTATGGGCACAGGCCTACCAGAAAAATATGAAAGCTTATGCTGATTTAGGCCCATATATTTTTAGTGGGCTACATGCCAATTTCGGCCCGTAATCGTTTTTAGCCCAATTGGAATGGGCCCGACGAATGTTGGCATGTTGGGCTCCTACGAAGCTTTCGTCGAATACATTACTAAGATAAACCTACACTATACAAAAATAGCGTCGTAATTACTGCAGCCTATGGCAGGATCATAAATGTTGTATCATAACAAAATAAATTCCAACCATACAACAAAAGGCCTGTTGGCATAAAGTTTACAGTCCTTCCAGATAAAAGCACCATCAGATGTATAGAAGCAAAAACCATTTGACCCGAGTGCTAATGTTTCAGGCTGTAGAATCTGATGGAGCAGCACAATCTCCACCTTTTTTCCGCCATTGCTCTTGAACAACGAAGCGAATGTCTGATAGTCTGGTTTCAAAACCATTCATATCTTGATGACATTTCTCAACCACTATTCTTGTTTCGGAATCAACGTCCATTAGGGATTGGACTTGTGTCTGGAGCACAGATATATCACTCTGTCTAGCAGGAAGATTTTGTTCAGTAGGCGATTTGGACGAGGTTACCTTGACAACCAACCCAGAATTACGCAGGAAGGTGCTTTTTGCACTGTTAGTGGAGAGATACTGAGGCACTACAGCAAGAGGTGACATTGTGCCTGTGGTAGCCTCGTCACCTTCAGGTGGTTGTGGCTATTCAATCATTTGTTCCATAGCTTCCTGAAAGTTTGAACTTGTAGATTAGTGTACCAGATAAGTTACTAATGAGACAAAAACAAACAAAGTAGGTTAAATGTTTATACATAACTTATTTTGGTGAACTACTGTAATAAATTAGCATGTATTGTAGTGCCAACTACATAATAAAATCACTTTTGGAACATATGTCCATGTAGCGTGCCTATTGTATTGTCTATTTCCTCACATTCGTTGACATCTAAGGATAAAGACACATGGTTTAAAGTAGGATGAACATAGTATGGCATCATTCATATCATAGGCAAACAGATATAAAACAAACATGCTATTTTATCATTGTGTGCGCACATGAACATAACAACTAGATTACAGATCAAGACCAAAAGAATATCCTTCATCTCTTTTAAACCATGTGAGGTGAAATGATACGTTAAGACAACTGTGTATAAAAGTGAACAGAGTAACTGACATTGGCTGCAAACCAAGTAGTTAAATGAACACATCACAGTACCAATCAGTTCAAGGCAGGAGGAGTAAGGACTTACAATAGCGGCTTGAACTGGTGTGCTCATGCCCTTCATCTTGCTGGTGTGGCAATCCTTGAAGATTTGCACTACATTCGGTTCAGGTTCTTTTTGGTCCGCACAGGCTTTCCTCTGTATTTGGAACAAGTCAATATAGATACGATAATATGGCAAAAAAAGAAGAAGGAAGTAGCAACTATTTACAAGAGCCTCGCAGTGTGCAATATAGCTACAAGATCCTGTTGTTTGTTGGAATTTCACTTTAGAACGGTTGGTTTTGTTCTTCAAACAGTTAGCCTAGAACAAGATACACTTGTAAGGCACATACATAAATACAAGTTCAATATGTGGTCTGATCAAATACATATAGCCTACCTGATACTTTGGACCAGACCAGTGTTTAATGAGGGTTGTCCAGTCTTCATCTGTAATATATTCCACTGGAGATGTTTGGGCGATTTCATTGTTAGCCTTGCCTTCAAAGTGAGATTTTCTAAGGTGGTACTGATACTGTCGTAGAGAAGACTGAAAAACATGAGTGTATGCTTGTTTAGTTGCATCATCTTTCGGATCCAACTTGAACCTCATCTGTTGAAAAAAGAATGTGAGTCTTATTAGGAGGAAGCTAGAGAGTATGGGATAGAGCAAGACAATATTACTAACTGCGATGAATAACATTACTTACGGATAAATGGTCAAGGAAGGTGTGAAACTGGGTATTGTCTTTCTCATTCCTGTACTGGATCCACGTTGGGAGGATACGTGCATGACACCTAACTGCAACGGCTGCCTCTGATACTAACTTGGCTGACTCTGTAGCATCACGTGGCCTTTTTAAACCTGCCTCAAAATGGATCTCCATTATTCCTCCTTTATATTTTGTTAATCTGTCAAGCATTATCCCTGATGTCTGCTTCCGCTTGCACCGTGGTGCTAGTTCAACAACGAATATGGAAAGTGTTAGTGTACATCAAACTGTGAGAGTACATATAAAGGAGCATGCAACTACAACTTGACTCGGTCAGGTACCGTCTTGGTGTTGATGCTCATGAGGTTCATCTGATCTTGCCAAGTCCTATTGTGTCAATAGTTATTCGGAAGTAGTGTTAGGTGTGAAGGCAGCTTGGGAACTGGCCAGTTCCGGAGCAAATGAACGAGTAACTGGTTGAGATGCTGGTACAGTTGAAGCAGATGCTGCAGCTGGTGGAGAAGGTGATACTGTGTTTGTAGATTTAGCCTGTGGACTTGGACCTTCTACTGCACTATAAGTACCAGAAGAATCTCGACGGCAGATCCTTTTCCGTTTCACCCGACGAGTAACAGCACTCCCTACTATATTATTTTCCTTGCTCTTTTTTGACTTTTCCATGTCAAGCTGTACCCACAACACAAAAGAATAAGATCACTCTTCAGAACTCATTGATACACACAAGCAATACTTTGATGTAAGACAACCGTATGAGGATGGAATATGTAAGAAAAACAGGACGACATGACATATTCATAGCTACGATGTGCAAACTAAGTAGAAGGATTTTCTAGAAAATAGAAGTAATGCAAGCTAGACACCATATGAAAGATGCAACCAATATTACTCTGCTAAGTTAAAAGTGTCTTGTCATAAGTGGCAATTCAAAAAATTAGAAGCAATACAACGTAGAAATCAATGCAAGATGCAACCACTATCAAACTGCCATGTTAAAAGCGTCCAATCATGAGTGACTGATGCGGGATACACAAGAGCAGTACTTTGATGTAAGAACATGGTATGATAGATAGATGCAGTGTATTCTAGATACAGAAAGCCATGTCATATGCACATGTATAACGTATAAACTCAGCAGGTGCAATTTAATCAAAATAGAAGAAATACAGGCTAGACAACATATGCAACATGAAACCAATTATCACACTATCAACTTAGAGCAAGCACCTGCGATGGTGGAGTACGGGAGATGAACTCATCATGTAGACTTGGGACTTCAACTTCATTAGCAGTAGAAGTGGAAAATCTAGAGAGTCTCTGTTTGCGCCGGTGCGGAGGACCACCAACATCCCCTGACTTACTCTTTTCCTTCCTATTTTCTGATATTGCCTTATGAAGTCAAAACCACAAGAAGATGAATAAAATTAGCTCTGCATAACTGGTTGATGCATGATACAGACGAACACTACTTTGATGCAAGGCAAGCGCAGGATAGGAGGATGGAATATGTACAAAAAAGAAAGTGTTTCATATTCACACATACGATAGGAGGATGGAATATGTATGAAAAAACAGTAAGCGGAAGGCATTTCAACAAAATTAGAAGAAATGAAAGCTAGGCACCATATGAACATGCAACCAATATCACTCTATCAAGTAAAAAGTGTCTTGCCGTAAGTGCCATTTCAAGAAATTAGAAGCAGTACAAGCTAGAAGACAATGCAATATGCAACCTAAATCACAGTCCCAAGTTAAATGTGTCTTATGGGTAAGTGATCGTTGCAGGTATAAGTTGTAAGCTACGCAGATGCAATTCAACATAATCAGAAGCAATACAAACTAGACATCATACGGAAAACCCAACCACATATAACAGTTCCAAGTAAGAGCAAGCACCTGATATGGTGGAGTAGGGGAGATGTGCTCAACATGTACACGTATGTTCTACAAACAGGAACACGTGTCATATTCACAGGCATTATGTGTAAAGTAAACAGATGCAATTCAAGTTAGAAGCAATACAAGCTAGACATCATACGCAACATGCAACCACATATAATAGTGCCAAGTTAGAGCAAGCACCTGTGATGGTGGAGTAGGGGAGATGTGTTCATCATATACACAGCTACGTTGACTGTCCAGCCTCGTGTTGTCTTGTGAATCTTGTTGGGAGGATGGCGGAGTAGAATCTATAGAGACCCCCTGTTTGAGTTGCTCCGAAGGACCACCATCATCCATTGCCGGACTAATTTCCTTCAGCTGTAATGATTTTGCATTGTGAAGTAAAACCGATAAGAAAAAGGAATAAAATTCGCTCTTCAGAACTCATTCATGCATGATACTGACGAACACTACTCGGATGAAAGGAAAACACATGATGCGAGGATGGAATATGTATGAAAAACAGGATGGTGTGACATATTCACACTGTTGGTGTACTAGAGTAGGGGTACCCTAGTATCCCGAACTTGTGCACAGGCAGTTGCAGCACCCCGCGGCAAGGCTTGCCGGGTGACCGCCAAGGTCCTCCATGGTTCCTTTGGAGCCATTCAAGAACAAAGTATTTAAGCTTAGGAGACAAGGCCCCGGCAAGAGGAGCTTGCCGAGAAGGCCAACCAAGGCATTTCAAGGAACTTGCCGCGACGCGCCGCGCGTCCCGGCAAGGCCCGGTGAGCGACAAGCTTCCGGACCCGACAAGACAACGGCCGCGGCAAGGCGCTTGCCACGGCAGGCTACCACTCTGTACCCACGCTCCAGCACATCCACCAACGTGTCGCCCTGGGGGCCTTTCCAGGCGCGCGTGGCGAGAGGCTGTGCAGCCAACGGTGCGCGGTGGCATGCGAAGCTGACAGGACTGCCATCATGGCGAGCGGTGGCGCCCCTGACGGTCCCTTTTTACACTGTTTGGGCGACGCAGACGGGCATTCAATGCCTTTGTCCCCTGCCGTCAGGGTTAGGTAGGATGCACTGTGCAGGTGGTTGTACCAACCGCAACCCCTTTTCCACTTTTACCCTTCTCTGCGTTGCCACCTGTCGGTGACCCCTTGAGCATATAAAAGGAGGCCCATGCGCAACGTAGGGGGGGTTCGCTTCGGTTGGGAACCAGAGAACACTCACGCTCGGCCTCGTGTGTACTGTAGCACTCAGCGCACTCGAGCAAGAACACAATACAATCAGACAAGCAGCAGTAGGAGTATTATCTCTCCAGAGAGCTCCGAAGCTGGGTAAACTGCTCGTGTGCCTCGCCTCGATCTGCTCTTCGTGCGACCTCCGCCCCCCGCCGAACCGAAAGGGGCTCGGTCCGCCGGCCCCATAAGTGTTCGTGGATCAGTTTCCCCGACATCTTTGGCGCGCCAGGTAGGGGGCGTCGAGGTTGTGTGAACCTGATCCGGCGTCCACACGAGCTAGATCTTCATTCTCTTCATCGACATGCCGCCGAAGAAGAAGACTTCGGCGGCAGCTGCTCCGTCCACGTCACTTCCACCACCACTGGAGCAAACGGGTGGTGGAGTGGACGCCGGCGGAAGAACGGATGTCGACGAGGAAGCTTATGATGCTGCCAGGTCCAAGGACAAGGCTGCACAGACCTCAGCGTCCGTACATGTTCCTCGCCCATCTCAGGAGGCACAGGACCGACAGCGTCATGGTACTCGCAGTACCATACGTTTGTTGGGCCAAGATCGAGCTGGTGGATCTCTGGGTGCTCAAGACCAGCATGCACGCCAACATGCTGGCACGAGTGAGACACGGTTGCCTGGACGAGATGCTGCTCCTTCTAACTTAGTTAGAAGTCCGAGCATATCCTGCTCCTCGCACCGTTCGCCACTGCCGCCCACCACTCCAGCAGAAGCGTTGGCGCGAGCTCAACTGCTCCTGGATTACCCTCCAACGGAAGACAAGATCGACCAATGGAGGGCCACCATTCAGAGTCTCATCGGCTTTGCCAACGGCGACACTCCGCGGCAGCCAAGTGCATCGCGGCCGCGACAGGACTGCCAGGCACGAGCCGGTGGCGACGAAACCGGTGGGGGTGCGACCACCATGCACTCTCCATCCCGAAGGCCAAGATCGCCGACTCGTCGGATCCACCTCGACAGCGACTCCACCGCATCATCAGATCCACGAGCTCGTCGCGATCAGCGCCAAGTTCTTCACGAACGACAGCAAGAACACGCTCGTACTCGCATCGAGCGCCGGAGAGAAGCGCGACGTCAATCCGACAAGCGCGCTGGGCCCTCTGTTGACGTGCATGCACGGACCGCGCCAAAGAAGCAAGCAAAGAGTGGCTGATGTACTTTGATGGTTCCTTCTCGCTGCAAGGCGCCGGTGCGGGCGTGCTACTTGTGGCACCCACCGGAGAGCACCTCAAGTACGTAGTCCAGATGCACTTTCCCAAGGAGCAGGCAACGAACAATACCGCAGAGTATGAAGGATTGCTTGCCGGTCTCAGGATCGCAGCAGATCTTGGGATCAAGAAGCTCGTTGTCAGGGTGACTCACAACTTGTCGTCCACCAAGTGAACAAGAACTATCAGAGCCCGTTGATGGAAGCATATGTTGATGAAGTGAGAAAGCTAGAAGAGCACTTTGACGGCCTGTAGATGGAACATGTTCCAAGAGCTCAGAACGACATTGCCGATGGCCTGTCAAAGTGCGCGGCACTGAAGTTACCTATGGAACCAGGGATCTTTGTGCTCAAGCTGACTCAACCATCCGTAACACCATCAACTGGACAGAGCAAGAAGAGGAAGTTGATTTCTGGTGACTACTTTCTGGCAGAGCTCCCCGAAGCCGCCACCAAGAAGGTCCCCAAGATCAACACCAAGGATGCTGAGGAGCAGTCTGCTCCGGAAAGCCTTAGGGCTTGTTCCGTTGAAGCAGACGCTCCCGACAAGTTTTGCTCCGGCAAGCTTGCCGGGGAATGTCAAGCTCCGGCCGAGCCGCAGGTTCTCGCCGTAGAAGCGGATGTTCCCGCAGCAGCAGATGTGCCTTTAGTCCTTGTTGTCGAGCCGCAAGCTCCAACATGGGCACAGCAGATTGTCCATTTCCTTTAGACAGGGGAACTTCCCGAAGAGCAAGAAGAAGCGGAAAGAGTAGCCCGGCAGTCAAGTATGTACCAGTTTGTCGACAACATACTGTACAGAAGAAGACTCAACGGTGTGAAATTGAAGTGTATTCACCGGGAAGACGGACAAAAGCTGTTGGCAGAGATACATGGAGGCATATGTGGTCACCACATTGGCGCAAGAGCACTTGCCGGCAAAGCGTTCCGGCAAGGTTTCTTTTGGCCGACAGCCCTCCAGGATGCAACTGCACAAGTAACCAAGTGTGAAGCGTGCCAGTTCCATTCCAAGCAGATACACCAGCCAGCTCAAGCTCTCCAAACAATCCCTTTATCCTGGCCATTTTCGGTCTGGGGGCTCGACATCCTCGGCCCCTTTCCCCGAGCTGTCGGGGGCTTTGAGTACTTGTACGTTGCAATCAACAAGTTCACAAAGTGGCCAGAAGTGGAACCAGTGAGGAAGGTGACAGCACAGTCAGCAGTCAAGTTCTTCAGGTCGATTGTTTGCCATTTCGGGGTCCCTAACAGGATCATCACCGACAACGGCACGCAATTCACGAGCCGCACCTTCGTGCAGTACGTCCAAGATCTTGGCGCCAAGATCTGTTTCGCTTCTGTTGCTCATCCGAGAAGCAACGGTCAAGCGGAGAGGGCAAATGCTGAAGTGCTGCGCGGGCTCCAGACCAGAACTTTTGACAGGCTGCACAAGTGCGGAAAGAACTGGATCGAGGAGCTGCCAGTGGTTCTTTGGTCGATCAGGACGACGCCAAATCGAGCCACTAGCCAGACACCTTTCGCTCTAGTCTATGGAGCAGAGGTAGTTCTCCCCACGGAACTCGTATACGGGTCACCTCGAGTGCTCGCTTATGATGAGCTCGAGCAAGAGCAGCTGCGACAAGATGACGCGCTGCTCCTTGAGGGGGACCGTCTTCAGGCTGCTGTACGAGCTGCTCGATACCAGCAAGCTTTGCGCCGCTACCATAGCCGCAAAGTTAATGCCAGAAGCTTCGAGGAAGGCGACCTTGTTCTTTGGCGCGTTCAGTCCGCCAAGAATTCCAACAAGTTGACGCCAAAGTGGGAAGGCCCTTATCGGGTGAAACGAGTCACTAGGCCTGGCGCTGTCCGCCTTGAGACCGAAGATGGCTTATCGGTGAGCAACTCCTGGAACATTGAGCATCTTCGTAAGTTTTACCCGTAGGGCGCGGTTGCCGGAACCCGTTTTGGCAACCACCTTTTGTACAAGTCTTGCCAATGTTGCATGTAATCCTTTGTACAAAGCCGAGCGCAGATCCCGTGCGTAAGTAAAGCTCATGTGCTCCGCACATCTTGTCAATTTCATGCTTTCTACTTTATATTTGCATGCATTATCTGACACTTTGTGCAGCACCTACCCCCGGTAAGCAATAACGAGCCATAAGGCTCCATGCCTTTATTTTCTCTTCTTTCTTTTTCTCAAAAAGGAAAGGAAGGTTCCCTCGCACACAAGTTTGTCGGGAGGGAAAGGAGAAGATAATGGTGTGGACCAGGCGTCGTTTAAGGAAGTTTCGCCTTGCCGGGAGGCAAACGACAGAAAAGCTAAGTTGCTAAAGTTTGAGCAATTAGTTTTAATTTTTTAAGTTATCTTCCTCGAACGACCGTGCTTTGTATGGAAAACCTGTGCGCGGAGGAACCAACTCGTAGCTAGTTGCGCCCTTACTTTGTTTCGAGTCCGCTCAACAACTTAAGTGTGCTGCAGCTAGTCGCAACAAGGTTTCTTGTCGGAAGCGGCACCGCCAGCAGGCTGCTGACGTCCCGCACTCAGCGCTCGCGGCTCGGGTGCCTACGCCGACAAGTTCCCTAAAAGCGTAGGGTAAAAACATACAAAGGAAGGAATCTAGTAAAGGAAATAACATAGCAAATCTCTACCCAAAATAGAGTTATATTACAAGATAACTTGTCGCGGCTCTAATAGATGTTCTCGTAACATGACCAGCAGCGACAAAGAGAAAGAGAAAACGGGCGGCCTAATCTACGCGATCGCCCTCAACCCTCTTGATCTCGCTCACCTTGTCCACAATGGGTGGGACAAGGGCCTTGAGCGCATCCAGATCAGCGTCCGGCGGCAAGGATTTGAGGACGTTGGTGAGGTTGAGGCCTGGATTGCGGAAGGCCACCTTCATCAGCACCTTCTGGAGAGCCCCCGCGCAAATCCTGCGCGACTCGTCGGCCAGCTGCTTTGGGATCCTCTCCCGGAGTCGCTGGAGGGCCGTCGCCACGCCTTTGAAGAACAGGCTGAGCTTGGCGCTGGGTTGGAGATGCTCGTCGGAGGGATACCCAAAATCCTCCATCCCCAGCTGCGCCAGCTCCCCGTCGATGGCTGCGGCAGCATCCACAAGACCTTCAGTCCAATGCTCCACTGTCTCCCTGAAGGCGTCGTGGGCGGCAGCAGCACTCGCCAGCAGCGCCTCGTCGGCCTTGATCTTCTCCGACAAGGCCACCTCCCGCTCCCTGGCGCCGTCCAGCGTCTGAGTCAAAGTGGCCAACTTCAACTCAAGATCCGCATTGGAATCCTTGGCGGCGCTGAGCTCCTTGCTCCTCTCAGCGAGAAGGCCCTGCAGTTCACCATGAGCGGCAGCATCCTTCTCACGCTCACGTTTGAGCGCGGCAAGCTCCTCGCCGCTCGCCCTGAGATCTGCTTCCAGCTGCCCCACCTTTGTTTCCAGCTCCTTCTTGGCGGCCTCGGCAGCTGCGGCAGCATCCTTTGCTCGCCAATTGCTTGCTCCCGCGCGAAAAGCTCCTCCTCGTGGCTGTCAAGGTTCACCTTGCGCTGCGCCAACTCTCCTTCTTGCGCAAATAGATTCTCGGCGACAAGCCGTTGCTTCTCTTCAACTTCAGCCTTCTCGAGGAGGAAGGCTTTCCGCTCCTCGAGAAGTTGCTCCCGCTCCTCCGCCAGAGACCGGAGAGCCTCCTGCCTGAGACCCCGGAGCTCCTCTGCACGCTTCTCAATATCTACCCCCGCCTTCGCGACAAGCGCCTCTCGGGACGCCAGTTTGGCTTCTTGGGCGCGGTAAAGAGACAGCAGCTTCCGCAGCAGCCACTCATCCTCAGGCTCGTCGCTGCTGCTGCTTGGCGCGTCGACAAGCGCCAGCCCAGCGGAGGCGAGCACCTCTTCATCGAAGGTTTCTCCTTCGACCGGCGCCCTGGAGCTCGACGCCCAGGGGAGCTTGATGAAGACACCATCGCCGGCCTTCAAGTAGGCGCCGGGCTGGGGCTCTTCGGAGCCCGGCACAGTGGCAGCGGCAGAGGGATCGGCGGTCGGTGCAGCGCCTGACGCTCCTGCGGCCTCGGGGCCGTCAGTGCGATCGCCAGATTCCTCGCCAGCTTCCGCGGCGGCAGCCTTGGCGGCCTCTTCGCCGGCGGGATCATCGGCGCCGGCCTCTTCTTCGGTGGCGGTGGCGTCGTCATTGTTGCTGCGCGCGTTCTCCTCACCGGCGGCCTCGGTTTCCATTGGCTCCGTGGCAGGTGGATCTGACGACCGAAGAAGGGAGAGAAGTCAAGCGAATATTCAAAAAGAAAATCAGAAGAAGAAGAACCCAAGGGAATTTTTCAAGCAAGAGGGGTACCTGTGTTGGGATCTGCAGTCGTGGTCTCCACCACCGGAGGATCACTAGCGCTGTCCCCCGCCGGAGAACTGCCCCTTGCCGGAGAATTCTCCCTTGCCGGAGAATTCTCCCTTGCCGGGGAACGCTCCCTTGCCGGGGAATTCTCCCTCGGCGGCGTAGTCGAAGCAGATAGCGCTTCAGGAGCGGCCTCCGAGCCCTCCTGGTGAGGCTGCTCTGCTCCTACACGAACCAACAAACAGATATCAGCAAAAGAAGAGCACCCACGCACGCCTGGAAGCAGGAAGTAAACTATGTACTTACGTGGTGGGCTGCGCTGGGGGCTGCTTTGAGAAATGATTGCCGGGTCCGACAAGGTGGTCTCGGACCTGTCCTCTGCCGTCGTGGCGGGGTCGTCCTCGATGACAATCACCGGAGCCTTGGCTCTCTTTGCCGCTCTCTGGGCCAGAGTCCTGAAAAGGAATGAGTTCAGAGTAAGGCAAATCAGATACAAGACAAAGACAGCAAAGATCGAAGGATTACAAATACAACAAGGGGATCTTACTCTTCTTCTTCGCCGTCGGAGCTGAGCATGGAGAGATCGAAGTCCGGCTCGCCTCTGGTGCGGCGAGGCGGAGGAGTAGGCTCCCTTGCCCGCTTGGCAGGAGCAGGCGCGGTGGACCGGGAAGATCCCGCTCCGGTTGCCGCAGCGGCGTGAGGTGCTCCCGCGGCAACAGTGCTTGCCGCGGTCGAGCGCGTCGCGCGCTGCGACGGCTGTTGACTCATCTGTCGCCCCGCCACGTCCCCAGCCCTGCGGAGACGCCTTCTTGGTGGGGCTGGGGGCTCCGCTTGCGGCGAGCTGGCTGAAGGTGGGGAGGAGGAAGAGCCGATCTGCAACGGGTCGCCCGCGCCCTCGGCGGGCTCGCTCGGCTCATCTTCAGGCCCGGCAAACTCCTCGCGCTCGGCAAGACTTGCCGCCTCTGCTGCCTCAGCCTCCTCCACGGTGAATCCAAACTCACCCGCGGCACCAGCTGCCGCCGCCTCTTCCAGCCTGGTGGCGATCCGCTGCATCTCCGCATTGGTGGTGTCGCGGGTGAGGCTCTTCTGTTCATCAGCGCGGACCGGCACTTCGACCAAGCCGTCAAAGAAATCCCGCACGACGTCGTCGGCGGGCTCTTGCCAGGTCGGGATGATTCCGTGCGAGTCGCACAACGGCATCATCGCGGGGATGCGGTCAAGTGAAGAATTGTTGCACAGCGGAACGACACTCCGCGGCAACATAAATGGGTGTTGAGGGTCGCGCTTGAACAGCTCCAGAAGCATTGCGTCCAATTCCAAGACCGTGAAGTTGAAATTGAGGCTCGGGTGCAGCCTCATGATATCCGCCGAGTTTTGGAACTCCCAGGCTGGTCTCCTCCTCTCCTGCAGGGGGGCGATGCGGCGGCAAAGAAAGTCTACGCCAACTGCGCCTAAGTGAGCCCGGCAAGCCTAAGGCGAAGGATCCGGGTGATGGCAATCTTCAGCCTGTCGTCCTCCGGGGCCACATTGCTCCAATCATTGACGCGCAGTACTGGGGCTTGGCGCAGGGCGGTGAAAGGCTGCGGGTTCTCCTCGACGATCCAGCACCACTCTGCTCTCCACTCTTCCCATTTGCTGCGGAGCTCTCCCTCCAGATAGGCGTTCTCGAGATCCAAGCGATTCCTCCGGCAAGGGGCTCTCCTCTCTTGACCCGGGGCATGAAGAAGTGGCGGAAGAGGGCTACGTTTGGGTGGACTCCGACAAAGTTTTCGCACAGATGTGCGAAAACTGCCATGGTCAGAATGGCATTGGGGGTGAAGTCAAGGAGGCGGAACCCGTAGGTGTTCATGATGTCACAGAAGAATTCAGAAAAGGGCGGGCAGAGCCCGTAGTAGAAGAACAGCGCGAAGAAGGGGTACCCGTTTGGAGCTAATCTCGAAGCGGTGGCCGGGAGTACCTTCGTGCGCGGATGCGCTCGCGTCTCCGTCGACCAGAAGAGGTAGTAGTACTCCCTCAGCTCTTTTGCGTCAAGCTGAGGGGGGAGGACGGCCCGCTCCTTCCGCAGCGCCGCGAGCCGCTGCACCTCGACCGATTTCATGCCCTTCCCCTTGTCGGCTTTCGGAGCCATGGCGGAGGTGACGAGGGAGATCGACGGCGTCGGTGGCGTCGGTGGCAATGAGGGGCGGAGCGCTGCTCTCTTTCGGCTTTGAGAAGAAGGAGGGGAGCAGCGGAGATTTACGAGAATGGAGTAGCAACCGGTGAAGTGGGCGAACTGCCCCTGTTTCCCCTGCTTATAAAGAGGGAGGGGGCGGACATTTCGCCCTTCCGAATAAAGAAACCACCCACGATCTCTCCCACGATGCCGCATTCAACACGTGCCGTTCGGGGAGGGCGCGGTGGATACGGAGCAAGATTCGGTGTAACCCAGGCCGCGTGTGCCCATGCCCTGTTTTGGGCCTGGCCCAACAAAGCTCGGCACCATGTGTGGCCCAGGCCCGGGGGCTCCTGTCGGTGTACTAGAGTAGGGGTACACTAGTATCTCGAACTTGTGCACAGGCAGTTGCAGCACCCCGCGGCAAGGCTTGCCGGGTGACCGCCAAGGTCCTCCGTGGTTCCTTTGGAGCCATTCAAGAACAAAGTATTTAAGCTCAGGAGACAAGGCCCCGGCAAGAGGAGCTTGCCGGGAAGGCCAACCGAGGCATTTCAAGGAAATTGCCGCGACGCGCCGCGCGTCCCGACAAGGCCCGGTGAGCGACAAGCTTCCGGACCCTACAAGACAACGGCCGCGGCAAGGCGCTTGCCGCGGCAGGCCACCACTCTGTACCCACGCTCCAGCACATCCACCAACGTGTCACCCTGGGGGCCTTTCCAGGCGTGCGTGGCGAGAGACTGTGTAGCTAGCGGTGCACGGTGGCATGCGAAGCTGACAAGACTGCCATCGTGGCGAGCGGTGGCGCCCCTGACGGTCCCTTTTTACACTGTTTGGGCGACGCAGACGGGCATTCAATGCCTTTGTCCCCTACCGCCAGGGTTAGGTAGGATGCACTGTGCAGGTGGTTGTACCAACCGCAACCCCTTTTCCACTTTTACCCTTCTCTGTGTTGCCACCTGTCGGTGACCCCTTGATCATATAAAAGGAGGCCCATGCGCAATGTAGGGGGGGTTCGCTTCGGTTGGGAACCAGAGAACACTCACGCTCGGCCTCGTGTGTATTGTAGCACTCAGCGCACTCGAGCAAGAACACAATACAATCAGACAAGCATCAGTAGGAGTATTATCTCTCCGGAGAGCTCCGAAGCTGGGTAAACTGCTCGTGTGCCTCGCCTTGATCTGCTCTTCGTGCGACCTCTGCCCCCCGCTGAACCGAAAGGGGCTCGGTCCGCCGGCCCCATAGGTGTTCGTGGATCAGTTTCCCCGACACACACCTATGATGTGGTAACTAAGCAGAAGGCATTTCAACAAATTAGAAGCACTCCAAGCTAGCCACCATATGAAAGATGCAACCAATATCACTCTGCCAAGTTCAAACTGTATGGCGTTTCAACAAAGTAGAAGCAGTACATGCTAGAAATCATATGCAAGACACAACCAATATCACAGTGGCGACTTAAAGGTGCCTTATCATAAGTGACTGATGCGGGATATGCAAGAATAGTAGTCTGATGTAGAAACAGGAACACATGTCATATTCACAGGCATTATGTGTAAAGTAAGCAGATGCAATTCAACAAAGTTAGAAGCAATACAAGCTAGACATCATTGCAACATGTAACCAATATAATAGTGTCAAGTTAGATCAAGCACCTGTGATGGTGGAGTAGGGGAGATGTACTCATCATCTACACAGCTACGTTGATTCTCTAGCCTTGCGTTGTCTTGCGAATCTTGTTGGGAGGATGGCGGAGTATAATCTGTAGAGAACCTCCATTTCAGTTGCTCGGAAGGACCACCATCATCCAATGCCTTTCCAATTTCCTTTAGCTTTATTGATTTTGCATTGTGAGGTCATACTGACAAGAAAAAGGAATATAATTCGCTCTTCAGAACTCATTCATGCATGATACTGACGAACATGACTCTGATGAAAGGTAAGGTCATGATACGAGGATGGAATATGTACGAAAAAATGGATGGCTTGACATATTCACACCTATGATGTGGTAACTAAGCAGAAGGCACTTCAACAAATTAGAAACACTGCAAGACACCATATGTAAGGTGCAATCAATATCACTCTGCCAAGTTAAAATTGTCTCATCATAGGTGGCGTTCATCAAACTAGAAGCAATACATGCTAGAAATCATATTCAAGACGCAAACCAATATCACACTACCAACTTAAAGGTGTCCCAGCATAAGTGACTGATGCAGGATACACAAGAAGAGTAGTTTCATGTAAGAACATGGTGTGATAGACATATATAGTATGTACCAAAAACAGGAAAGCATGTCATATTCACATGTATCATGCGTAAGCTAAGCAGATGCAGTTTACACTAACTAGGAGGAATATGAGCTAGACACCATATGCAACATGCAACCAGATATCACACTGCCAAGTTAGAGCAAGCACCTTGGATGGTGGAGTAGGGGAGTGGAGACTTGGACCTTGTAATGCACTATCAGTACAAGGAGAATCGGTATAGATGCTCCATTTACGTTGCTGCAGAGGACCACCATCATCACCTTCCTTACTCTTTTCCTTCCTCTTTCTTTATTTTGCCTTGTCAAGTCAAACCCATAAGAAAAAGGAATAAAATTTGCTCTTCAGAACTCATTGATGCATGATACTGACGAACACTACTTTCATGTAAGGCAGCCGCATGATAGGAGGATGGAATATGTATGAAAAACAGGACAACATGACATATTGACATGTATGATGTATAAAGTGTAAACTAAGCACAAGGTGCTTGAACTTGTTAGAATCGATGCAAGCTAGAAACCATACGAAAGATGAAACCAATATCACTCTGCCAAATTAAAAGGGTGCCCTAACAAATGTATTTGACCAAATTAGAAGCAATACATGGCAACAGGCTAGAAATAATATGCAATATGCAACGAATAAAGGTGACTCATTGTAAGTGATTGATGCAGGATATAGAAGAGAGGTAGTTTCATGTAAGAACAAGGTTAACACATAGATGTAGTGTGTACCAAAAATAGGACGGCATGTCATATTCACAGGTATAGTGTGTAAACTAAGAAGATGCAATTTACCCTAATTAGAAGCATTACAAGCTAGACACCGTATGCAACATGCAACCACATATCATACTACGAAGTTAGAGCAAGCACCTGTGATGGTGGTGTATGGGAAGTGCGGTCTTTAGGTACAGAGCTATGTTAAATATCTTCATTTAGGCTTGTTGTTTCTTGAGAATCATGTGGAGAGGATGAAATTGCATTCTTTATAAGAGTATTGCGTCTCATATTAACCCACGCGCGTGACTGTCTCATCATAAGCGATAGATGCAGGATACACAAGAACAGTAGTTTGATGTAAGAACATGGTGTGATAGGCATATGTAGTATGTACCAAAAGCAGGAAGGTGTGTCATATTCACAAGTATAATGTGTAAGCTAAGGAGATGCAATTTAACAAATTAGGAGCATTTATGAGGGATACACAAGAAAAGTAGTTCGATGTAAGAACATGGTTAATAGAAAGACATAGTATGTACCAAAAATAGGAAGGCGTGTTATATTCATAGGTATAATGTGTTAACTAAGCAGATGCAATTTACCCTAATTAGAAGCATTACAAGGTAGACACCATATGCAACATGCAACCACATATCACACTGCCAAGTAAGAGCAAGCACCTTCCATGGTGGTGTGGGGGAATTGCGGTGATCAACTAGAGAGCTACGTTGACTATCTTCATTTAGCCTTGCTGTTTCTTGAGAATGATGTGGGGAGGATGACACTGCACTCTCTAAACGAGCAGGGCATCTTACAGTAACCCACTCAGGTGACTATCTCATCATAAGTGATTGACGAGGGATACAAAAGAGCATTAGTTTGATGTATGAACATGGTTAATAGATATATGTAGTATGTATCAAAAACAGGAAGGCATGTCATTATCAAAGGTATAATGTGTAAAGTAAGCAGATGCAATTTAACCAAATTGGAAGCAATACAAGCTAGACACCATATGCAACATGCAACCACATTTGACAGCGCGAAGTTAAAGCAAGCACCTGGGATGGTTGTGTGTGTGGCAATTGAGATCATCAACTGCAGAGCTACGTTTACTGTCTTCAACTGCTGACACTGCACCCATTAGAGTGCTGAAACACTTAGTGCTTATCTTCGAATTACACTGGAGCGACTTATGTCTTTTCTTTTCTGCATTCATCAACACTGCGTCAGAGTCTGAAATACACATGCATAAAAAACAATAGTGTGAGTATAGGTGAAGTGTGTGCATAATTAGTATAGTGTAAAGGTAGCAGATAGAAGGTCGGTGAGAAATAAATAACAGGAGACATATGATAGCTCTACAACATGCATGGCACACTAAATTACTACAGGATTCTATGAAAATAATAGTCGACTGAAAGCAAATAGGCCAGTCCATTTTTTCTGCACCATTCGATGTACAAAGAGTGGGCAGATCGCCTTCATCTACCTCCAGCCAGTCAGTGTTGACGATCTTCCTTGAAACACCAGCGACCACCGGCCCAGTATTCCTCCCCTGCCTGCGCCCTCCCCTCGACCTCACCGCACCGCCGTTCTTGGCACCGCCCCCCGGCCATCCATTCAAGCCCTACCGACCTCCAGATCGGGTGCAAGCAGCTCTTGCGCCCCACACCCCTATGATAGACACCAATGCGCCGCTTCCCCGGGGAACATGCAGACTAGGTGCTCCGCGCGCCTAAGTGGGTGCTGCTTATTTTCATTGCGGTTCGACTGACCCTGAATTGAAATCCAGGCGGGCTACTGAACTCTAGCAAAGGTGAAATAGTAAAAGGGAGGAAATCATGTGCATTTAGTATCACGAAGAAGATGCAGTAAGAAGCACTCAACTAGTTTCTTTCGTGGGATGAATACGGTGTGAGCGGAGACGTAATATTTGCACGAATAAGGGCAGAGGAGTTCCTCTTTCTATTGGCAGTGTTGTGTCCTCCTTATGTTTTTCCGACGATCTTCTTGTTGTTCGCCAGAAACCAGAAGTTGTGGAGGACGGTGCAGCCTTGGACGAACCCATGGCCGAGTTGTTGAGTGTGGTGCGGTGGCCATCTGTCGGCGGCGGGGAAGCAGATCCGAGGCGGTGAACAATGGCGTAGCGGGAACATCTCGGGTGCGGTGGATGGTTGCGATAGTGGAGCCGCAGCAATGAGGCGCAAGATGGCGTGGTCGGAGTGGTTCTGGTACGGCACACGTCGGCGTCGGCATCGTGGAGGCAGCTCTACCTCGGCTTCAGCTGCTAAGTCCTTGAGGGCGTTGCGGTTGCAGTTGCGTTGGACGATGACATCAGGGTACCGGCTCCGGCGTGATGAAGGAGGGAGGCGGTGGATTTGCCGCTATGGGGTGGAGGACAGAGGAGGCTGGTGTTTCGCGGCTGGTGGAGAGGGCGTTTTCACGCCCACGGAGTATGAATGGGGAAACAGAGGGAGGCGGGGAACTAAGGGGGGACAATGTTTCTATTTGAGACGCGCTTGTTTGAAATTTGGGGAAAGTTACAAACTTTGCCCCCATCTAAAATTTTGGACATATTGCGGGTTGGGGGTAGGACAGGCATGTCAGGTGTCCCAAATGTGGGCGGGATAGATTTCGGCCGAGCGCATGGGTGTTTAGGCAGCCACGGTGTATGAATGCTTCTCGGAAGCGGTTGATACTGGCGTCTTGGTGAAGTTACAAACCTACCCCGATTTAGACCTTTGGACATTGGGCCGATAGGCTACACGGGCCAGAGTCAGGACAGTAATTTCTACCACCAAACATTAGTCTCGCGCGGTTTCGGGTGACCAGAGGCCTATTTGGCGCTTCGTTCAATATTTGGGAGCAGAAGCATTAACGTTTTCGGTTCTCCTGAGTTGAACTTTCAAGATTTGTCAAACTTCACAAATCTTTACTCTTGAAAATCCTAAAGGTACGATTATTTTGGAATGGAGGGGGTACATTTGATTATACATTGTACATGAGTATATATTAAAAAATATGCAACTTACCTCAGTTCATGCATGGTTCCAGATATAATCTCCTTGATTGCAAAAAAAAGTTAGATATGTGTATGAATATATATAGCATGTTCAAACTCACAACAAAGATTGGTGCCCCCTTTTACATCTGATTTACAAATGCCACTATCTAGGGTTCAAATAGATGAATGCACTTCCTATGAATTCGAATCTTTGAAACCCCCTTTATGTTGAATTCGACACGTATTCTATTTCTTAGCTAGCAATTTGGAATGTATCCATGCGACAAATGTATAAAGTGATTCACACTAACAACATGGAGTGCACTAATTAATGTTTATATATGAATTGCAAAAGCATCCATTGCCTGTATTTCAAACCGCTCTCACTCTATGGATCGATAATATGAAATAAACACATGCACATGCTAGAATTCAATAGAGTATGGGTGTCTGATAGACCGATTTTCGTCCATACGCAATTTGCAAAATTCATGATCTCATTCAAAAATAATAATGCCATTTATATTTTAATTTAATGCGTAGAACCACCTTTTACACGTAGATGCACTATGCCTCGCCCCGTTTTCACAAATGCGTTATATATCTCTCTATCTAACGCATAAGTGCACACACTTTATATGCATTGGCATTTCTCTTTCACACATGCTCACAATCTCTCTCAGGGTGTCGGGGTGTTTCACGCACATGCTCTGTTTGTTTCTCTCTCTCTCTTTCTGACTACTATGTACCACTCTTTTCACTAATCTCAGTTGGAAAACACTATTTCTCTCACATGCATATATACACACGCACGGTCTCTACTAGTCCTCTATATGCACATATATGTGCCTACGTGTCTCCCGCATGCACATTATCTTTAGGCCTCTCTCGCACACATTGCCCCCCCCCCCGACACACCTCTCTCTTAGTAGTTGGCAGATATGATTTCATCATATCATTTGGTAGGATATCCTTGGCTGTTAGGATGGATGGTAATACGAGGCAATGTTTTACCCTAGTTCGGATCGGACCCTTGCAGTTGAAGTAAGAGCCTACTCCTGGTATTGTATATTAGTGATAGTGGTGTGTACAAAATACACGTGAATACCAGGCATTGTGCGTGTGTGTATACTATCGACGAACTAGCCTCCAAGCTTGTATAACATACTAAGGGCCTAGGGTTACAAATCATATATAGTCGGCTTATCACCAGTGGGGATAGAGTTCTCCGCGACTCTGGTAGCTTCGTGTTGTATGCCGAGTCCTCCACATGGGTCTTCGTATAACACGTCTTGGTCCAACCTATATGTGGCGCAGGATGGAACCGACCCATGAGTCTTCATGTTGACCCACCACAACTAGAAATGATGTGCCCACCACACCACACACGCAATCGGCCACTAAGAAAATAAGCATATACAATAGTACAATGGTATCTAGCTCACGATATGTCTCCATATTTTGTTGATGACACTGACGGACTTTGCATTTGATGCGTGCTCCGTATTTTGTTGACGACACTTACGGTCATTGTATTTGAAGTGAAAGCACGATATGGTCACTGGACTTCAGAATAACCTCATCACGGTCACCACATACATTTTGTCATGCTAACCAACATGTGGTTGGATGGTTAGAGGACAGTGGTTTCTCGAGCCCACCAAGGTTAAAGTCCCGGTGCTCGCATTTATCTTGTGTTAATTTCAGTATTTTCCGGCGATGTACATTCAGTGGGAGGAGACGTTCCACTCGACTACGAGGCACCTATGATGACTTCGTAAAATCTCAAGATCATATATGCTGGCCCACTCTCTCGAAGGTGCTCATAGGGGTAGGGTTCGCATGTGTGCGCTTATAGCGGTGAGTGCTTGCGCGTATATATGAGCCCTTGCGTCTGTACCGTGTTAAACAAATACATTTCATGATTATACGGTCACTGGCTCACCCGTACAACTCCGTATTTTGTTGATGACACAATCAATTGACCAGTCAAACGTTCCACATGGCGCAACTAGTGTTGCACTATCGGGGCGCGTAACCGTGGGGCCCACCTATCAGCTCGTATATGAAAGAAAGAAATGGTAGTTTGAGTCTGTACTGTGTTAATAAAATAGGAGTACATTTTAGGGTGATCATACGGTCACTGGCTCACCATACAGCTCCATAATTTGTTGATAACACAATCAATTGACCAGTCAAACGGTCCACATTCAGCAGCGCACATTACCATAGGGCTCACCCATCAGCGCATATATGAAGGACAGAAATGGTAATAAATTAGTGGTCGGTGGGTATTCGAAGTCGTGAGACCTCTAGTTGGCAGTCACCGACGGTTGGGGGGCGTTCATTGGGCGGTGGGGTGGGGATCGCCGGAGAAAAAGCTTAGCGCGGGGAGGGGGGGGTTAGAGGGATGGCCGGTGCGGAGGCGGACCGCCGGTGGGGAGTGGTTTCGGGGAGGGCGGGCCGGCCTGGTGGCGCGGGCCGGCTGCAAGCGGCGTGGGCCGGCCGCGGGCGGCGAGGGTTGGCGGTTTGGCGGGTGGTGGCTGGTGGCTTAGGGGGGTGGAGTTTGATGATAAACTGGAGGCCGTTGATTTCGTATCCAACGACTGGAAAATCTAATGACCAGAGTTGAAAAAGTCAGTCGACTGACGTGTAGCCTCACCCCGCACGTACACATGCACGCACGCCAGACACGCACGCATGCAGGCATGCAACACTGACACGTACACACGCACGCATGCTGGCGTACAACACTGACATGTACACATGCACTCACAAACATACGCACGTACGCACCCATGCATGCAACACTGAAATGTACCCTTGCACGCACGTAACACTCGCACGCCTGCATGCACACAACACACGACACAAGAAACACGCTCAACCTATACGTGCATGCACCCTTTGTTAAGGACATGGATTGTTAGGGGTATTAATCAATCTTATCTGTGATAAGCAGAACATTGATGTTTGTGGTGGTCTTTATGAATCACAACGTATCGAACGGACTATCAACATAGTAGGATTATCTACATGAAAAAGATGACGTCACACTCAATGAACAATCATCGGTTTATGAAATGCCCGCTTCTGACTGCCCTGGCACACCAAAGGTTCCTCTGTTGTGCGCTGCTTGCGTTGGGTCACTGACATGCAGGCCATGTACCCAAAGAGCCCACACGTCAGTGGAAGAATGGCACGGTGTCCTAGGTCATAGTCGAAGGCGCCACTCGCTGCACGCCCGGCTAAACACGCCTCTATGCCGCATTCAAACGCTTCCATGAAACCCGCCCGTGTGGAAGCCGAGAAACCCACTCTGGACTCATGTCCGTTCATGATCGGGCCGGCATTAAATGCAACGCCGGCCGAGCTCCTCCCGTCCACCTTCTATTTAGTCTCCTATTTAAACGAGGCCAAACACCAGGCAAGAATCGCACACCTCCACCGCTCCTCTATCTCCTCCACCATTTTGTCCACTCTTACAATGGCTTACGAAGAGTAGTTATTCCGCATCCAAGCCGGCTGGGTAGCCCACCGGATACGAGCTATGCAGCTCGCTGATCCACCTCCCTCCCCTCGCCCGACAAAGCCAGTTGCCGCCCCAAGCCGATGCGCGGTTCAGCAACTCACTGCTCCAGGCCAGCTCGACGAGGAGCAGTGCACGGGCGTTGTTGCTACCGTCCACGCCACCGCCTCGTACCGCGTCTCCCATTTCTGTGGCCGATACTCCCATGCCGGTGGCCCATGCAAGCAGCGACAGAAGCTGGGTGCGCGGAGAGCGACAAGTCGGTGGCCAACTTATCCGCGTCCGCCGCCATCATCGAGGAGAAGTAGAACACAGGAGGCTACTGCCGCTTGGGTCCGATGAAGGCCACTGCGGAAGCGACGCCGGCGTACACAACAGGTGTCTTGCCAGATCCTTTTGTTGCGAGGACCTTCATTGACCTCGCATGGGCTCCACGGAAGAGGGCAATGTTAGGATGAACTCGAGCCGGTGCCGACCATGGTGAAGTAGTGGCCGGTGATGAACTCGAACCGGTGCCGGCCACCATCATCTTCGGCACCAGCCAATGATATCAGTTGGGCAGTGGGGAAGCAAGCCGTCCTTTCCATTGAAGTATATACCTCCAGGGCTACCGGCAGTCCGGTGATCGTGCTGCCAGACATGAGGAATACAAATCGATCGGCGGGCGACCATTTCGGCCAGGTATTATATACCTGTGCTGTCCAGAACTAGCCCTGCGTAGTTCATTTGAATGTAATGAAATCCATCATGTTTGTATGAAAATCCGGTATTTTATATGATTTCCATCGTTGTTTATATGAAATATCAGTTTGTCTACGTGTTTGCGTGAATTTCGTCTGGTTGGTTGAGTTGCTGTCATTATGTGCGCGAGTATGGTTGGATGGCGTAATTTGTGGGTCGCCGGTCGGTCTGCGGGCGGCTTGGGCGACATTGTGGGACAAAAAGAAACATAGCTCATGCGAGCTCGTCTCCAACGTGCGCGCTGGAGGATGCATGACAGCATGAGCACCCGAGCCATTCCTCGTTCATCAGTGGCAAAGGCTCCGGTGGACAAAAGGGTCGCCAATATTTTGGCTACCCCAGGCAAGATCCAAACAGCCCCTCCCAACAAATTCAAATCCCTCGTTCACCGTGGAATTTTGCCATGTGTTGTTTTCATGGACTAGCAAGATGCCCGTGCATTGCACGGAACATCAAGATGCATTTTTTTACAAACTCCCGCATGCATGCAAGGGATAATTAATGTCCTCCTTTGCTAGTACCACGAAGCAAACACCATTAAAATTGCATCGATTAGTGTTAGTGGCCTTGTATATCTGCAAATTGTAATTTTGATAGTGGCCCCTTGTATAGAAAAATGGAGGGAGGAAGATGAGAGATAAGGTGAGGAGGAGTGGGGCGTGGTGGTGACTGGTGGTCGGACTGGGTGGAGGCATGGGGATGGACGGCACATTATGTCTTGGTTTGTATCTCTCTCACACACACCCACGTAGGTGGGGGACGTGCACGAAGAGAAGAGGTGCACGCACGGCGCACGTACTCCCGTCTCTTTCCCAACCACACCCGCGCGGGTACACGATGGAGCTCATTTCTATACGAAAAGGCAGCCCACGTGGTAATTTGACACGTGTACTGGTTGTCCACTTGGTGGAGGGAGGATCGTCTACCACGGGTGAACAAACAAATTGCGCCTTGACGCGTTATGTTAAATTAAAAAAAGAGGCAAACCATGTGGGGCCTACCTTGGAGGCAAGGCTCTATACACTGGAGTACTTTTGATGTGTCCCGTCAACTCGCAGAACGAGGAGAAGCTTGCTTAGTACGCCGTCTCCCCCGCCCACGGGCGCGATGGCTCGCAGGATGAGGTGAAGCTTGCTTACGAGTAGTAGTAGTACTCCTACTACTGTACGCCTTACGCCCGCTCCCTCGCCCACGCGTGCGGTGGCTCGCAACACGAGGAGAAAATTTTACTACTCCCTCCGTTTACTCCTCGTCCCTAGTACGTACCTTGGTTAGCACTCCCTCCATTTACTTATACAAGGCCACTATAAAAAACACATTTTGCATCTATACAAGGCCACAAATAGTAATCGAGACAAAAGTTACTACTCCCTCCTTTCCAGTTTATGGCTCAATTTAAAAATCTCTCCAACCAAGGTAGACGGTGAGTGGTCGAATTAATTTCGTAGTTTGCACAAGTAATTAATACGCTCAGTTTTCTCCAGAAGTTATGTTTACCGAGGCACTAATTAGAACGAATGCATGAATGACCACTAAATTTCCATGAACTTCTACATGCATTGGTTAGTTTCCTCTTGACACTGCTTGCGTCAGGTGATCTAACGCACCTCGAAATCCAACATGTAATGGTACTACTACTGGTAGTAGAATTGAGACTTATCAAACGGAAAAACGAATGTTTTTAGATGAGCCCTATAAACCCTAGTGGGTACGTACTCCATAAAAACAGATTTTTCCAAAACTAAGTCGCTCCCTTTCGTAAATTCTGTAGTATACTCCTCCGTCGACGCCCCCTTTCATGAATTCTGTACTTCCTCTCGCCGACATGTGGGACATATAGCAACCAGGTCGACATGTCAAGCACCAAATAACAGTGCAGAACAGCAGGGGGGATGCACCCCACTCGTACCGGCCCAGTAGTAGTAAAGAGCAATGAGACGTCAAATCACAATGCCGCACCTTCCCAGACGGACGAAGCAACCATTATTTCACACTTCAGTTCGCCATCATCTCAAACCACGTAGTATTGCTTCTGCCTCAAGAGGGACACGCGCATCGCCTTGGTACATCATGACACATGGGACCGCATGAAAGGCCATGCTCCCCCGCCGATCGCTCGGTAAAATCACCTCATTTTTACTATACTTCCTCCGTATCAGTTTACTACATGGAATGCACGTCGTTCTAGGTTGAGAATTTAACTGGCTATATATGTGATGAACAGTACTCTAGCCTTTTAAAAAATGTATACTTTTTTACGATAGTAGTATCGATGGATTGCGCCATGGAGCAAAAATTGAAATTAAAAAAAAGGTGGTACATATAGAGAGCGCTCATCGCCAAATTATGCATATAGTACTATTAAAAAAGCTAGTACATGCTTAATTAGGGTGCTAAATTCTATTAAAGAAATACTAGTAGTATGTACATACTGAAGAGTTAAAGTAACGAGAAGAAATATAACATAGTTCTGCTGGGGGCTCGGCACAACACACCCCTCTAATTAAACTAAGCACACCTGAAATTAAACTATGCAACTAATCCGGTAGACACTGCATTAGAACCACCATGAGCAACAATACTGACACCTTACTCACCCGGAGTCCTCGTCCACGTCCTCGACTTCGTCCTTGTTCCTCTTCCTCTTGGCCGATACTTCTTTTCTTGAGCCGCACACTTGGCTCTTTCCTCTTCATCCAACCCTTGTAGATATTGAAACAAAGGTAGCCATCCATTGCAGCATAGTGGATGTTGTCTATATCTAGTACATTCCATTGCCATGCAGGACGATGAAACATGTAATGAGGTTTCTCCAGTTTACGGTACGAAGGATGAACCATGGCTCCTGGCAGGGTCAGCATTGAAGGGTGATGGGAGGGCACCAGCCGATTCTTCTGGAGGTCGAAGGGGTTGCCTACAATGAGGCGTATCCGACCCAGGACTTCTTTGTCGTTCTTAAAGTCTACAGTAACGAATTTCACTGTTTTGTCCATGAGGGAGTTCTTAAAATCCTGGCACTCAACGTCGGCATGGCATATGTGGTAGACCAAGCAAACATTATGTGCGCAAACCTGGATCACGGCGGGCTTCTTCCTCTCTTCATCCTTTAGATCCTTCTCTCGTCCCAGGACTATGGTGTACTCAACATCTAGCCCAGCGACCCACTCATCATCTGAGTTTTCGAACATGCGTCTGAAGCGAGAAAGGCATCCTTTCACCGTCGCGGAAGAACGGGTGTAGATGACGTCGAACTCATCGCCGGTGATGGTTCTAACCTTGTACTCACCGCCGATCGTGGAGATTTGGGATGCCATGGATTTGGGAGGAGGGTTAGGATTAGTGGAACTGCCGTAACATGAATGGACGGGACGACTAGGAGCGAACCGCCGTAGTATTGAAGAACATGCGGGGACGAGTAGGAGCGAACTGCCAGCATGCGAACGGCAGGGTAGTGGCTTTCCATTCTCCCATGATACGGGCTTCCGAGAGCCCTTGGATCTGAGATCGAACGGTTGCATGGCGTGATTCTGGAACTATGGGTGAATATCCTATCCTGGAGGGTTATTCTGCAAATTTTCAACAACTTAGCATGCGACCGTTTGATCTCGGATCCAAGGGCTGCCAGCAGCCCGTATCATGGTCGCGCCTACCACGACCGCCGCATCGCTCGCGCGGTCGTGCTCTTCGAGATTTAACACGGTGCGTTAGGCTATCTGATGTTGGCATGTCATACATAGTCATCACTTAGTCACTCATACTACAACAAGGTTAGCTATAAGGTTGGCTATAAGTGTATTTTTTTCTACTCCTCTCTATATCTTTCTTCGTACTCCCTCCGTCCCATAATATAAGAATGTTTTTGACACTAGTGTAGTGCCAAAAACGTTCTTATATTATGTGACACAGGGAGTACTAGTATTTATTGCATTTGCCAAGGAGTGACCTCTTTCAATGAAATGGTGTTGCTAAGTTTGCTTCATTTAATTAGCTATAGACTCAAAATTGCCTTTTCACCTAGGTACACGCGCTTAGCACCGTTTCTTCCTTGGGTCACCAAACTAGTCTCTCTCTTCTTGATTAACTTGCCACATCAGAATTTATGCCTATGTGGAAAGCTTCACCTGTAGGAGCAAGTAAGTACAATAGTGCGCTTTACATGGCATTTTTGCATACGTGGAGGAAAGAGAGGCAAGGAAAAAGTTGAGAAGTGGGCTCTCATGCAATAGCCAGCCTCTACTACTTGGTGGAGCATTGGGAGAGGCACCTGTATGGAGGTGGTCAGGAATCGGGAGACTCACACCGGTCGTAGCGCCGCAGCTAAAATGATAATGGCAAGTCAAATCATGAGGCCCCACCTGTCCAGCAGTAACTCGCTGTCAAATCACACAGCCCTACGTTTGCAGTAGCCTACTCCCTCGTCTTCTCGCGTCTCTGTCGAACCGACTAGGCGGAACTGCCCCACCTACCGCGCAGGAAAAGCCCCACCATCGACTTTTAAATACAACTACATCCGCTTAAGAATCCAATGATATACTTTTTGTGACATAGTAACTCATATTTAGTTAGTCAAATGGATAACTTAGAACTACGTGCAGGCCCTATAAACCGAGACGCCTAAAAATAAAAAACCGAGACGGAGAGGGTAGTTCAGCACGTATCTTTTTAGACCAATATAGTCGGGATTCATCAAGGAGCAAAACCAAGTGGTAGGCTGCTCATGTCGTGTTGGCGTAGCAACTCAAGCAGTGTCAGTCCGCACACGAAATGGCGACACACTTAACAGGACCCCTTTGGCCGACATGTGGCTCATCCACCGTCTTGTTCCACGTGTGATGCACCAAATTATAGTTTGAAGCAGCAGTTGGAATTGGAGGCACCCCGGTCGTAGCGCCACAGTAGTAGAAAATTAGTGATGAGGGGTCAAATCACAAAGCCCCACCTTTCCCGCATTAAGCTGGACAGATGAAGCAACCATCATTTCACTCTAGGGCGCAAGAGCATAAAGAAAAGAGAAAACAATGATGCATGCAGCAGCTACCTAGGGCACCCTAGGGTAGGGGTCTCCACTACAGATCCTTTTTTTGAAAGCGCCTCCACTACAAATCGGCTTCTCCCTCGTCCTCTTGAAGAAAACCGATGATGAGTGCTGCGGTAGGGTTTGTAGGAGTGTTACGCCGTGCGGGGCCACGTCATAGTAAACGGGTTCGAGTTGGCGCCTTAAATATGTATGGGCCGCTTGGTTTTACGGGAACGAGGCAGCATTTTGGGTTCGGGGTCCAGGGGAGATATATTACGTACAAAAAATTGTGGACGTAGGTTCGACCGAAAGGCAATGATGCATGGGCCCTGCATTTTGATATACCCGGGGCCGCGTGAAATTTCCTACTCTACTCAAAACTAGTAAGGTACACATGTATTGAACGCATGAGATTTCGAAACCAAATTATGAATAAATACACACTATAGCTTGTAAAGCTTTGAGTCATATATGCATGATGTAGATGTTCGCTTAGTTCTTATAGTTCATCTCATTCAAAATCAATTAGTTTTATAAAAATGTTAAGATTCATGGAGTTGTGCATTGTAAATCATAAAGTAAAAAACAAATAATGGCAATTCATTTAGAAAAAATAATCAATTATGATATAGAAGATTCTAGAACAAAGGAGAAGTCCTTGTGTTTTGAGGTTTGTGCATTATGCTTAAGTTCAACCATGGAGTCTTCTAAATTGTACATGTGGCAGATCTGGTGGAATGTTGATGATATCCAATGGCCAGTAGTGCTCGGATTTGCCTATCTCTGCACTGTCGGATTAGCTTCATCCAGTGACCATCTTTCAAAGTTATTGGCACACTATATAGTTCTTGTGCCATAGTTGCATGTTTTGGAAAAAAGCTACTAGTGGGTTGTACTATCTATTTAGGAATAGAAGATGTATACATGGAAGTTGTAGGGAAAGAGATGACATGGAGCATCTCAATTCCTATGAGTAGGGATTGGAAAAGAGATGTCATTTGGGTCACATCATAGGAACTTTTCTATTGAATATAGAGATGACATGCATCTCAATTCCTATGAGGAGGGATTAGAAAAGAGATGTAATTTGGTTCATATCATAGGAACTTTTTTATTGAATATACGGTAATGTTTATTTTCCTTTGAAATTAAGGGAGTATAGGAATCCATTCACATGAACCAAGTGGCTCTAAAGCTATAGAAATGATATCATGTTTATTTCCTTTGAAATGTGGAGTATATGAATCTATTCCTATTATCCAATTGGCTCTAAAGGAAAAAATCATACTCCTCGACACTAAAGGATGGTTGAAATTGCTGCGGGTGATATGATGGTCTTTCTTTGTAGACTCCTCACCCATCTTTATGGTTACCTCTCGAAGATGAATGAAATGATATATACTAGGTATCCCACATGTGCAATTTGGTACACGAAAACTCGGTAAAAGTTTGTGAGGTTCGAATTTTCAATAAAGCTATATGCACTGCATTTTGGAACGGAGGGAGCATATGGCAGTTGCTAACACTCATGTGGAAGATTTGTGTGTAGGAGGAGTGGCTGTTCTATTAAATGACATGGCAAAACTGACACTGTCGGATGCCGATCTAACGGTTCTTACGACATTCATCAGGAAAAGGCTTGTGGCGAACGTTTGTTGGATAATGATTTACGGACACATGCATTGCATTGATACGTGCCCCCCTCTCTCTCACGCACACGCACCCTCACAAGTCACGACTCTCCCAAGTCCTCTCACAGACTCGCACGTCGCACCCACCATCTATCTGCAGGTAGACGTCACGCACATATGTGCTCTTCACACCCTACCCTCAGAACTTCTAAAAAACAAAAGACGTCGCACACATTTTATTTTAGCTCACACGTCCCACACTTATACTATTACTCTTGCGGCGAACGTTCTTTGGGCATAGTATATTGTACACTCACAAAGAGAAGAGGTGCACGCACGCACTAGTTCTATCACACCCACTCGCGGGTACACATAGGAGCGCATTTTTTTGAAGCTAGTACAACAAAAGCACTCCACTATATATAAAAGCAGGAGCCTTGGCGCTTGCTTTACTAGGGTTCCTCTCGTTCACTCTCTCATGCTCTCCAGATCTAAGCAAGACATAGGTGGCCACACTCTCTCTCAGCTCACGGCTGGTCACAAATCCGGCCGGACAACCTCGGTCGGGGCAGGGATGTAGGTGCATCGTTCACGCTGTCGTCGGCGGCGAGGGAGGAGACCAACGGTTGCCCGCGCGTCCTGATCGATGGCCGTGCCGTTCTCTCCGAGAGAGCACCGGCTCGGGAGGGCCTCCGAGCCCTTCTTCCTCCCTGCGGTATTGTGGCCAAGATGCGGCCTCCCGACACCCTCTTTGCCACATGCCGGCGACCCACAGGTATATATTCCTTCGAAACCTGCCTTGCTCTACTGCCCCAGCTCCCTTCGTGTGGATCCTTTTCTACTTACGTCCGCTGTTCCAAAGCCACCTAGACTTCTACTATTATTAGAAGTAAAGCTAGTTCATACAGTCGACTCTAAGCGTTGGTTCAAACAGGGAAGAAAGTGGGAAAGCTGTAGCATGAATCTCAGACTTGGTTCTAAGAGGAAACGGGGGAAAGTAGTAATATCTGTCACTGTTTAAATAACCGTATTTTGTATTTGCACAAACAGGAATGTCTATCTCCATATCGTTTTGGGATGTCTGTCTCCGTATCGTTTCTATCCGTGCAATCAAAAGCACACACCTCAGTTTTAGTACAACTGCGCAAAATGAGATGGCTATCCCTCGTTGCCGTCGTCTAACCTCCCGTCTTCAAGGTATCCCTACATTGGTAGTAACTAAGGTAGAATGACCAATGCAATCTAAAAGAAGCTGATTCGTATGTTTTACTTCCTGATTGCAGTGCATGGACGAGCGAAAACAACTGCATCCTAGTTCGGAATGCACTTTCTACCAGTTCATCCATGGACCGAGGACTAGTTGGCACGGCTGCACCGTGGTTTTTTGGACAGGTGCACGGACAAGAGGCATTGTGGTCTGCTTATTTCTGCAAATAGCGGTGCTTAAATTTAGTGGAATGCACAAGAATTTCACCTGGTCAGTACACTGCATGGTTCAGTTCAGCATTCCAGCTGAGACCACAATTATAATTGGTTATTCTGGAAGGAGAGAACCTAACCCTGGATGGTGGCAACAAGAAAAAACCAGAGTGAACTCCAGGAAATTTAAGCCTGCTGGGAGGCCCTTTGCTCAGAGAAGCCTTGCTTGTTTTTTCCTGATTTGTAAACCTTCTCACAACTTTGTCTTTTGCTGTGAACTAGTATATGTTTGTTATGTTCTATGAATCATTGAGATGTATAAAATTGCTTAACTTATGATTTTCAAGTTTTTTATGAAGACGATTTAATGTGAGTGTTCCACATGAGCGCTGGACTAGCATGTGAACGTTTGGAATTTATTACATTGTGTCATCTGTTAACTGCTTGAACCCCTGTAACAAGATACATAGTTGCTTATATGTCAGACAGCAGATTGTTGATTGTTAGCTGGTCGATAGCCTAGTGTTGAAGTGAGCTGAGCCAATGTGCCGTGTTTTGCATAACTACATACAAGTGGGGTAGCACCAACAGTGTTTACAAGTACTTATGTATACGTCGGCACACAGTTCTCGGACGAGTGCTCTATTTCATCAAAACACACACGGCTCGTATGATAAAATGTGACAACTTATGTCTTACCATGCCATATTCATGAAAAAACTAGTGAGGACGCATCTGTTTCAGCAACAATTACGATGGTTCTCACATGATTCACGGGCACACAAAAGTAGTAGCAGTTCCCATAGACGGATTCAAACAGAGTACTAGCCCCAGAGGGGTCGATAAATGGCAAGGTTCGGATAATTAGACACAATCCAAACTACTATTAAACACTAGCTGGGGCAACTATTTCATGCCTCGATCTAATTTGGGCTGAACACAAGATGGACCTTGCCATGAACATCATCGAGGACGTCCCGCAGTAGCTCAATCCTCTGAACCTTCATGAAGACAACCTTGTGGCCTTGCCACTAATAAACTTGTTTGTGGAGGCATGCCACGTCATCTTCCTGCGTAAGCTTGACAAGAACAATATGCCTCACAAATGAAGAAGTAGCTTTGAACTTCTTGTGCTTTAGTACACCCTGGACAACATGCCTGACAACAGTGAGGCTGGAATACAACTCTTCATTGGTATAACCGCAAATGGCTTCCAGGATCCAACAGCCTAAGAACTCTGTTTTGCCAGTGCGTATATTCAGGTCATCCTCCTCATAGCGAGTGACATGTACAACCACACAATCCTTGTCTGCATCAGGGCTCTAATTGAAACAGAAACAAATTCTGAATTACTTTTCAGTATAAGGAACACAAGTTATTTAAACCACTATGTATAGCATGGCATCGAAGCTAATAAAATTTTGCATTATTAATCACCACGTACTTAGATGAAAAACCACAATCGAGATTGGCAAAGAAGGAAATCACCTTGGGCAGCTCAGCGGAGGGGGGGGGACACATCCTCGAAGGGGGAAAACTGCTCCTGCAGTGCCACAGGGGATGTAACCTCAAACGGGGCGTTGACCATCTCACTAGTGGCCGTGAGCGTATCAGGGGCTGGCTCGGTGGCTGCCTCCATCTTCTTGGAGCTCTCTGTCTCGTGGGGATCAGCCTCCCGCGTCTGCTCCTGTAAGTGCATCTAGTGCCCCTTAGTGATTTTGGTGTATTGAAGACTTATAGGTTAAGGGACTAATGCGTTTGTGAGTGTACACAGGTCTATAAGTCTATGAGGAGTTTGATATTTACAGAGAAAGTCGACCCCTAAAAATGAAGTTCTTCAACTGAAGACTTTGATATTCTGAAGACTTTCTGAAGACTTTGAAAGTGAAGAAATTGGTGTGACCTTGAAGACTTGGTATTCATTTGTGGAACATGAAGCGTGAAGACTTTTGTTTTCGTAGTTTCATTTTCTCCTTCTTGAGTCATAGGAAACACCGTACTGTTAAAGGGGGTCGAGGAAATACTAAGGAAAAATTTCCATGTGATGCTCAACTCAAAATCCTACACCTACCAATCCCTTCGAGTGAAGCCTTTGGAAATCTCATACAGTTCAGTCACTTTCTTCAGTGACAGAGACGAAGTTCTTCTGATCGCTGATGAATTTGTTCTGACTGAGGAGTTAGGAATTCGCCAGTACGAATTACCTACACGGTGAGGAACATGATAGCCCTGAGGAATTTGAGAGTCAAATTTCCGACCGTTGCTGTGCTGCGCGCCAGCTGTCCCAAAATATCTTATCCACCTAACGGTCATATCTTTGAGGAGCATTTATGTCTTATCATGTCGGGCTGCTCCCTAGGCTTTAAATAGCCGCCCCCTACAACCACTAGCTGGTTGGCTGCTCCGAGAGAACTTGACACTTGTCATTTGAGAGCAACCCATCCTCCGAGGACTTTGAGCGAAAATCATCAAGTGATGAAAATCCCAAACCCGAACACCTACAAACCCCAAAGTGATTGAGCATCACTGAAGAAATTGATCCTGCATGGATCCGATGCTTGTTACCTTTGAAGACTGTGCTTCTTCCAGACGGTTAGGCGTCAAGGTCTAGAGCATCCAAGAGGAATTGTGGATCGCCGAGTGACCAAGTCTGTGAAGGTTTGGAAGTCACCTGAAGACTTACCATGAGTGATTGGACGAGGTCTGCGTGACCTTAGTTCAAGGAGAATACGGTGAGGACTGGGTGTCCTGAGCTGCGTGCTCAGAGACTGGGTGTCCGGGACTGTGTGTCCTCGAGTTTAAATACTCAGCCGCTCCAACCAGACGTACAACTGAGACAGCAGTTGGAACTGGTCTACCAAATCATTGTCTTCACCAACCTAACTGGTTCTATTTCCTCAACCCTTTCATTTCCTCATTATTGTGTTGAGTGTTTGTTCATATCTGTGTTTGAAGACTTTGACTGAAGACTTTCTCAATTTCCTCAGTTCAATTTCTTCAGTCTGTTTGTCTTCATCTTGTGTTATCCTGTGATTACGCTTTCTGTACTCTGTGCTAGTCTTCATTTCATCATGATGACCATGCTTGTATTCTGTTATGCTTACTTCTGAGTACTTATTCCGCTGCTAATAGTTCTTCGCTAAGGAATTTCCTCGGCAAATTCCTCAGTAAAGAATTCATAAAAATCGCCTATTCACCCCCCCCCCTCTAGTCGACATAACGCACTTTCAGCTCCAATATCGGCGGATCTTTGCCTAGTTCTCCTTGGTCCATCATGAAACTGACGAATACTAGGAGACCACTGAAAGGAAAACACAATCGCAATGACAATGAAACAAAAAAGAGAGTGAGGATCGGTTACTGCTTTGCAAAAGTTCTTTTTTTTCTTTGAACGAAAATATACCAACATCACGGATCCGCCTACCTTCCCTTTGTTGGGAGTGAAGAACAATGGTAGATGCGAGTGTTGCCTTTCTTGAAGACGGTGAGGGAGAAGGGGATTCAGCGAAGAGTGAAATGATGGTTGCTTCGTCCGTCAAACTTAGACTGCGGGGAGGTGGGGTTTTGTGATACGACGGCTCGTTACTACCGCGCTACGACTGGGGTGACTCTCCGCCTGCATACTGCCTTCTAATTTGGTGGATGGCATTTGGGCCCCCGCGTTGAATGGCCCGCATGTTAGTGAACAAAAGTATAACAACATTCAATAGAGGGAGATGTTTCAATGACCTAGGAGGAGCCAGAAGCGGTAGAGTGTCTCAACTGTACTAGTAGTAATTGTTTTTCTGGGTAGCAGTAGATTGTCTCCACTGTACTAGTAGTAATTGTTTCTCTGGGCCCAAGACAAAACAGCCCATCCACACTATTAAATAGTAAAATCAATTCAAAAGCCCATATATTTACTGAATGAGAGGCACTACCCACACCCAGCACACTGCCCCCCCCCCCCAGAAAAACCTGGGTGCTCTTCTTCCTCTGCGCTCCCAACCACCTCACGTCATCTCGCTCCACTCGTACCCCGAAATCCCTCACCTCACTCCTACAGAAAAGCCCAGCTCCCCTTCTTCCTAACTCCTACAGGAAACCCCCAGCTCCCTTCTTCTTCGCTCGCACTACAACTAGGCTCGTCATTCGTTACTCTGCTCAAATCCGTGAGCGCGACGCGATGCCCTCAAGGAAGATGGAGTCGGCTGACCCCAATGCCAAGAAGATGAGGCTCCCGCCAACGGCGACGCCTGTTGTAGATCCCGCACCCGCAGCGTGGGGAGAAGCGGCGACCCCGCTCTCACCGGATCCCAGGAACCCGTAGAATCTCGGGTGGACCGCATCAGCGATCTCCCGGACGCCGTCCTTGGGGAGATCATCTCGCTTCTCCCCACCAAGGATTGCTGCCGCACCCAAGTCCTCTCAATTCGGTGGCACCCTCTATGGCGTGCCATGCCCCTTAATCTTGACTGTCATCAGCTATCTCTCTTCAATAATTTTGAAATCCCCAGAGCCATCATCTCCTCCCACCAGGGCTCCGTTCAAAGCCTCTGCATCCCGTCATGCTACCTGAGCAAGCATACCATGCCCTGCACGATGGATGCCTGGCTGAAATCCCCTGAATTCACAGAACTACAGCTGCTTGAGTTCTACTATTCCCCTGGAAATCATATACCACATACCGAACGCCATGAACTTGTGCCCTCAGCACCGGTGTCCATCTCGCGGTTTTCCTCCTCTCTCCACACCGCCACCTTTGCACTGTGCTACCTACCAGAGAATCTGGTACTAAACCTTCGACTCCCATTTCTCAAGAAACTTTCACTTGTGCGGGTTCGTATATTGGAGGCCTCATTGCACAGCATCATCCACTCCAGTTGCCCTGCGCTGGAGTGCTTGGTGCTTGTTTTCACAGTTAGAATCAGTTGTCTCCAAATAAAGTCGCGTAACCTTGTAAGAATTGGAATTTCTTTTGATGGAAGGCAGCTCATCATCCAAGATGCCTCTTCACTTCAAAGGTTGATCCTTGATTCTAGTTATTCACTGTTGCAAATAACCATCCTCTCCGCGCCTAAACTGGAGACCTTGGGTGTAATACATGATCTCTGTGCTCATTTCAATATGGTGTTTGGCTCCACAGTTCTTCAGGTACTTTATATAATCATCTACACTTGTAACCATAAGCTGCATTTTAAATTTCTGTGCATAAGTTATATATCATCTTGGAGTACACATTTTGTACTAATATCATGTTCTATGCTCAATGAAGAGTTTCTCCATGGATGGCCTATCAATGGTGCTGGATTCTGTCAAGATCTTATATATCCAAATGAATAGTTTTGATTTGAACAAGATTATTGGCTTGCTGCAATGCTTTCCATGTCTGGAGAAGTTGTATATAAAGGTGATAATTTCACGCACATTGGAATCCCGCATATAGTGTACTAGAATTAACCGTTCAGCTGTTGCTATTTCAACACTCTTCTTTTTGACCTTAACCGTTTTCAATCTTCATGTCTATTTAGGCAACAAGATGGGGTAAGAAAGTTATAACCAATCGGTGGATTCGTAAGCATCGGGATTTTCTCACTTCTCATGAGATTCGATTGAGTACAATAACGCTAGAACGATATGTAGCCAACCGTGCAAACACTAGATTTGTCACATTCTTCCTGCTGAATGCGAGGTTACTATTGTCCATCAGGCCTAAGTTTATCAACAGCATGGTTTTGACGGATGGGTATGTCGAAGAGTAAAAAAAGGAGTTTCAGGTGGTCAAAAGAGCTTCTGAACATGTCGGGCTTCTATTTACAACATATTGTGGTCATAATCCAGTAAATTTTACGACCTAGGATGTTCATTCTATGGACCTGGCCGATCCATTTGACTGTGACTGCCAAAAACAGTGCTGGAGTTAGATGTTGTTGCCCTTTTCAACCTGGTTTTTTTGTAAACCTGATGAAAAATTAACCCTCGTGCTTTTGTACAGTTTGTAAGCTGGAGTTAGATGTTCCTGCCCTTTTCAACTCAGTTGTGAGTGTCATATTTTCTTTGAAACAAGGCAAATGGCTTGCCATTCGTTTAATTTAGAGTGAAATATTGTAACAAATCCCAACCAAGGGAAATAACATCACTCTCGCCGGATGCTTGAGCTCACTGTGCATCACAGAAGCCAAGTGATAAGCCCCCACCAGCTCCCACAAACTTATTTCGAACTAGCACATCAAATGGGCTGTAAATTTTCATAGGAAAGGTTGTATGACCGTGACAGATTTGGATTCTGACATTTGGGACCCGCGAGGAAATAGCCTATCCAAGGTGGTGTCGACTTACTAGCCAGACAACAAACGATTCTGCATACCAGTCGTTGGATTGACATCCAACATCTGTCGTGTATCTTCTATCTCTTGTCTTCTTCTTCCTCCAGCCGCCCAAACCAAACCACCCCATCGGCTTCGCCTGCTCCCACCTCACATGGCATGGCTGCGCCGCCGGCGCCCTACCGTATGTACCCTCCAATGTTGGCCAATCCCTCCCTTGTCAACGTCGTCAACAACCGAGATGAACAAGGAGATGACTGTACGTGGAGAGGATGACAGTAGGGACCCACCAGCGACGTGGCAGTACGCAAGCAAGTGCCTCTATATTACAAGCCGAAAAATATGGTTCCTCCTAATGGTTGGACATCTGGGGCTCATGCCATTGTCAACGTAGTCAATAAACGAGAGAATTACACTACGAGCGGCTGACACCAGGGACCCAGCAGGTCGTGCAGTTTTTTTTCGAGGAACAAGAAGTTGTTATTTATACTAGTTTTAGCGACGGATCAGGGTAACAACGGGGCTGTGCGGGGGCTGTGGCCCATCTAGCCAGGGTTTTATTTATGTTTACCACATCATGAGCCCAGTTGTGTTTTTTTCTTGATGAAAATGGCTAGCCCAGTTCTATTTTTTAAAAGAAATACCCAAACAAGGCCTACTTGCTTTTATCGGCCCTGCTGGGCTGCAAATCTTTCAAGACGAGGAGAGTTTCATTCGGTTCGCCCAGAAATGGTCTGTGCATTTTTAAAACACATCAAACCGGGAATTAGTTTAAATTTTTTTTCATTACAAGATTTTAAATTCCATTGATTTTTATGTGTGGACAATTATTTGGGTTTTATATTTATATAAATTATTTTTCAAAATAGTTTGAATGTGAATCGATATTTCTAGATTAAAAACAGTTGACCGCACCGAAATATGCAAAATTTCGTATACTTTTTAACCGTGGCCACAATATGGGGTGTAATGCTAACAAAAAGAAGATGGGCTCCAAAAAAATCTTAAGAATTAGCAAATGGGCTGTACATTATTAGAAATAATGGCAGATGGGCTGTATGCTGTTTTCCACAGATTTGAGGCTGACTTGTGCGCCTACTACAGGTTGACGTGTATGCATTCATAAAAAAAGGTTAACGCACACGCAACGCCCTGTCAACTTAGTTAACACACGAGAGCAGTGATTGTTGGATGTCCATCCAATGACTGTCGTGCTTCTTCAATATCTGCTCTTCATGCTCCAGCCGCTCAAACAAGCGCCAAAGGGACTGCCTGCTCCCTCCTCCCGCGGCCGGCTATGCTGCCGCGCAGGCCTCATGGCCCCACCGTACTCCCATCGCTGGCCTAGCCATCCCTCTACTCACCCACACATGCTGTTATTCTCCGGGGACGGCAGACGAACCAGTAGACCCTCGTACTCCTCCGCGTGGGAAATAACTGTCGAGTATTTCCTGGCTCTTGTCATTCCCTTCCTAGGCCTCGCCGTCGTCCACCGCCCTGGTGCTCTCGGCGCGGCCTGGTCAACGTGGTCAATGAACGACATCCATCGGAAGTGGACTGCACGTGGAGAGGCTGACAGCTGGGTCCACGACCGCCCGCAAGGAAATGCCTCCTTATTACGCGCAAAATAATGGTTCCTCCACCTGACAGCTAGGACCCATAGGAAGGGCCTCTGTATTTCGTGAAAAAAACGTTCCCCCCGCTGACAGGTCGGACCCACCAGCTATATCTTCGCATGCAAGGAAGTGCATCCTTATTACACCCAAAAAAATGAATACCCCCTGCTAGCTGGGACCCACCATATTGTTGGGCTGACTTGTGGGCCTACTAAGTTGACATGGACGGAGGGCTTTGTCAACTTAGTAAATACACCAGTGACCATATGATGTCCATCCAACGGCCATAGTGCTTCTTCAACCTCTGGTCTTCTTGCTCCAGCCACCCAAAGCAGCGCCGGTCGTGCCACCTGCTCCTGCCTCCGGTGGCCGGCTGTGCTACCGTGGAGGCCTCACCGCTCCCATACTACTCCCACCACTGGCCAGGCCATCCCTCCACTCACCCACACCCCCTGTTACTCTGCAGCGACGGCAGCTTCACACCGCAACCGAACCAGTGAATGCTCGTACTCCTCTTCGCGTGGGCATCCACTGCCGCGTCTTCCCCGGCTCCGCGTCGTCCCCTTCCTAGGCCTCGCTGTTGTCCACCACCGTGGTGCTCTCGGCGCGGCGTGGTCAATGTGGTCAACGACCGACTTCCGTCGCAAGAGTACTGTACGTGGAGAGGCTGACAGCTGGGTCCATGGCAGCCGCAAGGAAGTGCCTCCTTATTACGCAGAAAATAATTATTCCTCCACCTGAAAGCGGGGACCCACCGGACGGGCCACCAGTATTTTTTTTTAAAATGTTTCCCCCTTACTGCTGGGACCCACCGGATGGGCCACCGTATTTCGTGAAAAAACGTTCCCCCCTGTCAGCTCGGACCCACCGGAAGTGCCTCCTTATTACGCACAAAAAAATGAATACTCCCCCGACTAGCTGGGACCCACCTTGATGGGAGGCTGACTTGTGGGCCTACTAAGTTGACGGGGCTTAAGGGGTTTGTCAACTTAGTCAATATGAACGATTCTAGCTCCAGTGACCATACGATGTCCATCCAACGGCCATAGTGCTTCTTCAACCTCTGGTCTTCTTGCTCCAACCGCCCAAAGCAGTGCCGGCTGTGCCGCATGCTCCTGCCTCCTGTGGCCGGCTGTGCTGCCGCGGAGGCCTCACCGCCCCCTACTATTCCCACCGCTGGCCAGACCCTACGGCGACGGCAGCCTCACACCGCAGCCGAACCAGTGAACCGTCGTACTCCTCTCCGCGCAGGCTTCCACTGCCGCGTTTTCCCCGGATCCGCGTCGTCCCCTTCCCAGGCCTCGCCGTCGTCCACCGCCGTGGTGCTCTCCGCGCGGTGTGGTCAACGTGGTCAAGGAACGACTTCCATCGGAAGAGTACTGTACGTGGAGAGGCTGACAGCTGGGTCCACGGACACAACCCAGTTTTTTTGTGATTTGCCAAGTAAGTCGCTTTGTCAGGCCTGTTGCACTGCAAATCTTTCAAGATGAGGAGATCTTTCATTCGGCTGGCCGAGAAAATGGCCCATCAGTAATGAGAAATGGGCTTTACATTTTTAAAACACATCAAACCGGCAATTAGTTTCAAATATCTTTTTTTTCATTTTGAGATTTTAAATTACATTAATTTTTATGCGTGGAGAATTTGTTGGATTTTATATGGAATGTGAGTCGAAATTTTGGGATTAAAAATAGTTCGGACCACACCGAAATATGCAAAATTTCATATAATTTTTTAACCATGGCCACAATATGTGCTGTAATGCTAACAAAAAGAATATGGGCTCCAAAAAAAACCTTAAGAATTAGCAAATGGGCTGTAAATTATTAGAAATAATGGCAGATGGGTTGTATGCTGTTTTCCACATATTTGAGGCTTTCCTAAACAACTGCCGAGTCTTCCCTCCTCCGTGTCGTTCCCTTCCTAGGCCTCGCCGTCGTCCACCGCCCTGGTGCTCTCGGCGTGGCATGGTCAACGTGGTCAACGAGTGACATGCATTTGAAGGGGACTGTATGTGGAGAGGCTGACAGCTGGGTCCAAGGCTGCATGCAAGGAAATGCCTCCTTATTATGTGCAAAATAATGATTCCTCCACCTGACATCTGGGACCCACCGAAAGGGCCTCTGTATTCGTGAAAAAAACGTTACCGCCGCTGACAGCTCGGACCCACCAGCTATATCTTCGCATGCAAGGAAGTGTGTCCTTATTACGCACAAAAAAATGAATACCCCCCTGTTAGCTGGGACCTAGTATAGTGGCAGGCTAACTTGTGGGCCTACTAAGTTGACGGGGACGGAGGGCTTTGTCAACTTAGTCAATATGCACGATTCTAGCTCCAGTGACCGTACGATGTCCATCCAACGGCCATAGTGCTTCTTAAACCTCTGGTCTTCTTGCTCCAGCCGCCCAAACCAGTTCCAGTCGTGCTTCGTGCTCCGGCCTCGCGTGGCCAGGTGCGATGCGGCGGAGGCCTCACCGCCCCCTACTACTCCCACCGTTGGCCAGGCCATCCCTCTACTCACCCACACCCCCTGTTATTCTGCGGCGACGACAGCCTCACACCGCAGCTGAACCAGTGAACCCTCATACTCCTCTTCGCGTGGGCATCCACTGCTGCGTCTTCCTCGGCTCCTCATCATCCCCTTCCTAGGCCTCGCCGTCATCCACCGTCGTGGTGCTCTCGGCGCGGCGTGGTCAATGTGGTCAACGACCACCTTCCATTGGAAGAGTACTGTACGCGGTGAGGCTGACAGCTGGGTCCACGGCAGCCACAAGGAAGTGCCTCCTTATTACGCGCAAAATAATTATTCCTCCACCTGACAGCGGGGACCCACTGGACGGGCCACCGTATTTTGCGAAAAAATGTTTCCCCCCTGACTGCTTTCCGTAAAATGCTTGCTAAATATGATGTCAACCATAGAATTGCATCACCCTATCATCCTTAGTCTAGTGGTCAAGTTGAACTTAGCGATAGAGAAATAAAGTTAATTTTACAAAAAACTATCAATAGGCCCCGAAAGAATTGGTCTAAGAAATTAGACGATGCACTTTGGGCTTATAGAACAGAATATAAAAATCCTATGGGTATGTCTCCTTATAAAATGGTTTATGGAAAAGCTTGTCATTTGCCTCTTGAGTTAGAATATAAAGCATATTGGGAATTAAAGAACTCAACTATGATTTCAAACTTGCCGATGAATAGAGGTTATTTGATATTAGCTCAGTAGATGAACAGAGAACCCAAGCCTATGAAACTGCCAAGTTATTTAAAGAAAAAGTTAAAAGATGGCATGATAAGAGAATCCAAAAGTGTGAGTTTAAAGTTGGATAATATGTTCTTTTGTACAACTCTCGTTTTAGATTCTTTGCAGGCAAACTTTTCTCCAAATGGGAAGGACCGTATGTTATCGAGGAGGTTTATTGATCTCAAGCCATCAAAATAAATAATGCAGAAAGTACTAACCCAAAGGTTGTCAACGGACAAAGAATAAAACATTATATCTCAGGTACGCCCATTAATGTTGAAAGCAATATTATCCAAACTATGACACAGGAAGAACACATAAAGGAAAACTTACGGAATATTCTAGAATCGTGAAAAAAGAGGAGATACATGATACAGTAAGTAAACGGACTCCGAAAAATCCGCAAAAATATTTTGTGTTAGTTTTGGAATATATTAAAAATTAGGAAAATAAGGAACAGCCGGGAAGGTAACCCTAGTGGGCATAAGACACCAGGGCGCCCCTGGCTTGCTAAGCGTTTTTCTTCCATTTGCTTGTTTCCCAGTATAAAAATTCTTTATATACCCCCCGAACCTATTGACCTCCGCTTCAAGTTCCTCCAAGGACAAGTTGATGTAGGGTAGAACCCTAGATGCCCGATCTTTCACGAAATGGAGGGGATCCCACGAAGAACACGAGGGGAAACACGAGGGGAAACGAGAGGAACAATCAAGAACAAGTCCAATCACACATCTACTAGACAATCAAACACACAAGATCCACAAGGTACATGAACAACAAAGGGAAAGATACAAGGTAAAGTTCATCTCCAAGAGGAGGTCTTGAAGGGGAGTCCTCCCATGAGGGGGTCTTGATGATATCCCGCAGGATCTTCTCCTAGATGGAGGTCTTCGCCTCCAAGTGGTTTCTCTCTCTCAAGAGTAGAGGTAGGAGCAAACCGCACCTAAGAATGAGCTGTCATATTTTCTAACCCTAAAAATGGGGAGGAGAAGGTATATTTATAGTCTAAGCCACGAAGGGGTAAGTGAGGGGGTGAAGTTGGTACATGGGCCTCGGCCCGAGTCATGCGCGCAGGCAAAGGCCCGGATGATCCGGATGGGGGTCCGGATGAACCAGGAGGGGGCCCGGATGATCCGGCTTCACACGAGGTCTTCGGGTGTCTTCGCTTGCGAGTTATCCGGATGATCCGGGACAGGGTCCGGATGACCCGGCTGAGTCCGGATGATCCGGATGGCGGTCCGGACGTCCGGCCTAGCTCCAGCAGCCACTCCATCTTCTTCATCTCCTTTCTTCCGTCTTCTCTTCCATGCCTCCCTCGCGGACGGTGTAGTCGGTCCTTGGCACTTGCACTCCTCCTCGACATCCATGAAGCTCTGACAATACCTATGCATGCACATGGGAGAAGTGTCAAGTAGTATACCATCCTCGAAGGGGTCAAGTGAACATGTGTAAACGAGATGATTCACCTTTATGTATGTGAAGTAGATGTCGCATGTGTCACTTGCCAAACGGACTCTTGACATGGTGATGTCCATAGGATGCTCCGCATCACAAGTTCTTTGAGAACATCATCAACCCATATTTGCGGGAGGTGATGCAGCACCCTCAAGCTATCGAGATGCATGAGGGGGTGATTCACATTTGCAATGTGCACGGTCCCAAAGGGACGGGAACTATGGATGCCAAGCTTGAAGCTATGGAGCAGGAGGTCTTCTGGTGCAAGGGGATGGTGGAACATGAACTCAATGCCAATCACCTCATGATCGCGAATTACACTCGTGATCTCAAGGTGGATGGCAAGTCCATGAAGGATATCGTCTTCACCTTCAATGAGAAAATCAACTTTCTCCAAAGCCAGATCTACGATCTCCAAAACCAAGTCTTTGAATATGAGGCAAGGTTTCAAGGTATGAGCTTGGCTGCTAGTTGCAGGACTCGCGAGACCCACTCCTCTTATGATGGTGAGCCCCTGCCATGGAAACCTGAGGATAATATTGCTACTACTTTACCACCACCACCACCTCCGTCTTCATCAGCAAAGGAAACTTGAGTATCGGGTATGGGCACTCCCCTTGGCTTGTTCCAAGCTTGGGGAAGGTGCCCCGGTATCATATCACCTCCATTATCTTTTACCTTTACTTATTTTTGTTCGATCCTTTCTTTTTGAGTGTTTGCTTAGTGATCTATCCTTGTAATTGTGTGTGAGATTTATAATAAACTTTTGTTTGAGTTTTGTTTTCTTTACTTCCATGTTCAATAAAAAGAAAGGAAATAAGTGAAAAAGATCATATGCTAACCTTATGGTAAGTAATGACATAACATAGGGAAGAGTATAAGTAGAAAATTTTATTGGAGATTTACAAACATAGCATTGGTCAATGATGCAATTCATGAAAGAATTAGTAAGGGAAGAGAAGATTCACATGCAAATACACTATCTTGGACAGCCTTTGTTATTGTGAGCCCCCATCAAAATATTATATGCCAAAATTGGTGACGTTGGACAAGGAAGACAACGTAATGATTTATGTTTGTTCATATTCACATATAAGTTATATTGTCATAGATCCTTTAACATGTGGTTCTTGCCCCCCATCCTTGCTCGCCAAAAATTCAGCACTAAGTAGAGATACTACTTGTGCATCAAAAAACCTTAAACACACATCTTGTTTTGAGAGTCCACCATACCTACCTATGGATTGAGTAAGATCCTTCAAGTAAGTTGTCATCGATGCAATAAGGCAATAAAATTTGCTTCTAAAAAGTGTTGGATCATTTAGTGTAAGAGAAAATTGAGCGTTGTATGAACCTGTGATGGCAAAAAATAAAAGGTTGCTATCATAAGGGGCTATATAACCTGATGTTCTTTTGCACTAAGAGATTGAGCATACAAACAAAAAGCACATGGCAACCTCTGCTTCCCTCTGCGAAGGCCCTATCTTTTACTTTTATGTATTTACTTTTATGCAAGAGTCAAAGTATTTCCCTCTATTCTTTTTTATTTTCTCTTTTGGCAAGCATCATGTGGTGAGGAAAGATCTAGGCCCATATATCCAGTTGGATATGGGTGGCATGAGTTATTATTGTTGACATCACCCTTGAGGTGAGTACGTTGGGAGGCAAAACTATAAACCCCTATCTTTCTATGTGTCCGGTTGAAACTTTTTGCTCATGTGTATGATGTGAGTGTTAGCAATCATAGAAGACTATATGATGGTTGAGTATGTGGACTTGCTAAAAGGCTCCGATATGTGACCCTTCCCTGAAAAGATGATGAATTGTAGTTGCAAAGCTAACTGAGAACATAGTTTGTTAGTTTTCAATAGAGTTTATGCTTTATACTTTGATGTTGTGATGAATTGTTACTTATTCATGAGAAGTTAGATGTAAAAGTTCAATAATAAAGTTTTTTGTTAAAATTTGTTGTTGTTATAATAATGTACATGATGCTTCTCTGTTTGTATTTGTTTTTATTGACACCTCTCTCTCTCTCTCTCTCTCTCTCTCTCTCTCTCTCTCTCTAAGCATGTGGACATGTTTTTCGATTTCGGTTTTCACTTGAGGACAAGTGAGGTCTAAGCTTGGAGGAGTTGATACGTCCATTTTGCATCATGTTTTCCTACTATTATTTATATTGTTTTTATGCATAATAATGCTTTTTCGAGTAATTCTAATGCCTTTTCTCTCATAATATGCAAGGTTCACACAAAGTGGGAGAATACCAGCAGCTAGAATTCTGGACCTAAAAAAGCTATGTCGGGCCACATATTCTACACAACTCTAAATGAGCTGAAACTTCACGGGGATTTTTATGGAATAGATAAGAATTATTGGAGGAAATAACCACGTGAGGGGGCATACCAGGTGGGCACAACCCACCTCGGAGCGCCAGGGAGCCCAGGCATGCCTTGGTGGGTTATTCCCTGGCCCACCTCCGGTGCCCATCTTCTGGTATATAAGTCAATTGGACCTAGAGAAAATCAGCAGAGGACTTTTGGGATGAAGCGCCGCTGTATCGAGGTGGAACTTGGGCAGGAGCACTTTTGCCCTCCGGCAGAGCGATACCGCCGGGGGAACGTCCCTCCCGGAGGGGGAAATCATCGTCATCATCATCATCAACAACAACTCTCCCATCTTGGGGAGGGAAATATCCATCAACATCTTCTTACAACACCATCTCCTCTCAAACCCTAGTTCATCTCTCGTGTTCAATATTATCGGAACCTTAGATTGGTGCTTGTGGGTGACTAATAGTGCTCATTACATCTTGTAGTTGATTACTATATGGTTTATTTGGTGGAAGATTATATGTTCAGCTCCATTATGCTATTTAATACCCCTCTGATCAGGAGCATGATTATCACTTGTGAGTAATTACTTTTGTTCTTGAGGTCATGGGAGAAATCTTGTAGCAAGTAATCATGTGAACTTGATATGTGTTCGATATCTTGATGGTATGTATGTTTCGATTCCCTTAGTGGTGTGATGTTAACATTGACTACATGACACTTCACCATACTTGTCCCTAAGGGAATGCATTGTGGAGTTGTTATTAGATGATGGGTTGTGAGAGTGACAAAAGCTTAAACCCTAGTTTATGCGCTACTTCGTAAGGGACTGATTTGGATCCAAAAGTTTAATGCTATGGTTAGATTTATTATTAATACTTTTCTTGTAGTTGTGGATGCTTGTGAGGGGGTTAATCATAAGTAGGAGGTTTGTTCAAGTAAGAATAACACCTAAGCACCGGTCCACCCACATATCAAATTATCAAAGTAGCGAACACGAATCAAATCAACATGATGAAAGTGACTAGATGAAATTCCCGTGTACCCTCAAGAATGCTTTGCTTATTGTAAGAGACTGTTTGGCCTATCCTTTGCCTCAAAAGGATTGGGCTACCTTGCTGCACTTTTGTTACCATTACCGTTACTTGCTTGTTACCAATTATGTTGCAATCAAACTACTCATTACTTATAATTTGAGTGCTTGCAGTCATTACCTTGTTGAAAACCTCTTGTCATTTCCTCCTGCTCCTCGTTGGGTTCGACACTCTTACTTATCGAAAGGACTACGATTGATCCCCTATGCTTGTGGGTCATTAAACAGCTTCGAGCTAGGATGGCGCTGCTTCAAGCGGGGGGCAGACTCCACCTTCATCTGGATCCATCATGTCTGCAGAGGGCCCATCCTCAGCCTTCGAGGCAGAATCAGGGGGTGGAGGCCAAGAGTCAATCTCGGTTCAACCTCTCTGTCACAAGACTCCTCGGGCCTTGAGCCATTGCGACGAATCGGCAGCCATGGCTAGGGGTCACCCCCGGCCCGAAGCAGCTCGATCTCGAACCCCGGCGTGGAAACCTCACACAGAAACCAAGGCCCGTCCTTGATCTCCAATGACAATCTAGAACCCCTCAAGGATCCGACACCGCACCCCGAGCTTAGCTCGGCTTGTGGAAACCAAGGACCGGCCAGAGCACTGACTGCCCCCACCCTGTCACAACAAAATTTGGCCTAGAGCCCTTTTATTCGGCGACCCTCGCTATGTTAAACAAGGTGCTAGACCGAATCCAGAAAATGACCATCCAGGAGGACCTGCCCTCCGCCCACAACCATCAGCCGTATGAGGCGTACCATGGGGAATTTTACATCCCACCCACCACTCACTTGGTAGCCACTGTCGATGATTTAACTGATTTGCTGGATTATAATTCGAAAAATGCCAAATACATGGACGAAGATAGCGGAGCTGCGGCTAATACCGATGTTGCACCCCCCATCACCAGCCGCTGGTCGGCTACGTCCACCTACAATATTTTACATGGTGGACACCCCCAAGGACGGCGATGACACTCCCATTCAGGACCAAGACAAGCCCAGAGATGAGCCGCCCAAATGCCAAAGACAGCACCGTCGATCTAAGCCACGTCGAAGCCATGCGAGCAACACGTACTTGCGGAGAATGGCACCGCGAGTAATATGGATGACCTCGCCAGAGCCGCAGCTAATGAGCATCATCAGGATGACCCCGTGGGGCAGGAGGAACCGTTCAACCTAGAAAACCCCGATGACTTAGAATACATCAACTACCTCCATTCCTCTGAAGAGGAGGCCAGTCTCGGGGATGACGATTTCATCGTCCCCGAAGACCCGCTGGAGCAGGAACAGTTCAAGTAGAGGCTTCTAGCCACCACCCGCAACCTGAAGAAACAAAAGCACAAAATCAAGGCCCAACAGGACACCCTCAACGATCAATGGACCAAAGTCCTAGCCGCCAAAGAAGGGTACAACCGCGAACAGCCAATCGAAAGCTATCCCAAGTGAAGATTGTTTCCGCAGTTCGATGACGAGGCCATAGAGCCAACACGTCTGGCATATACAAGTGCTGAACAGCCGGACCCCCTCCCCCCTAGAGGGCGGGACAGAGAAGCTAATGAGGCTGAGCACCCCGTCGACCCACCCCACCGTCACGGCAAGGATCAAGTGCAGACGGCCTACGAAAATGACCTCCACCATGACCTAGACGCACGAGGAGGCTGTACTAGGTCCATCTACCGACCCAGAGAAGACCCACCCACTCACCGGGAAGGATATTACGATTGGCTGAACCAAAACGATAGAGTCCAGGAGTAGCAGCGGACTAGGATGGCCGAAGACCTCGGACACGATGTAGCCCGAGTTCGGGGCGCCACACACCCCGTATGCTTCACAAGAGGGTAATGCAACACCAATTCCCAGAAGGCTTCAAGCCTGTGAACATTGAACCATATGAGGGAACCACATACCCGGCAGTATGGATAGAGGATTTCCTCCTCCAAATTCACATTGCTCGAGGAGATGACCTCCACACCATGAAATATCCGCCGCTAAAGCTTAAAGGTCCAGCTCGACACTGGTTGAAAAGCCTTCCCGAAGACTCTATAGGGTGTTGGGAAGACCTTGAGGACGCTTTTGGAGGCGAACTTTTAGGGCACCTATGCCTGGCCTCCAGATGCGGACGGCCTGAACCGCATCACACAACAACCTGGAGAGTCTGCCCGGCCATTTTGGAACCGATTCCTGACAAATAAGAACCAAATTGTCGACTGCCTGGATGCCGAACCCTTGGCCACTTTCAAGCATAGTGTCAAGGACGAATGGCTCGTAAGACATCTCGGCCAGGATAAACCAAGAACTATGGAAGCCCTTACTTTTCTCATGGCCCGCTTTTATGTGGGTGAAGACAGTTGGCTCGCTCTTAAAAACAACAATCCCGACACACCCGGTACCTCCAAGGTTCGGGACGCTAATGGAAAGCCACGACGTAGCAAGAGTAAATGTTGCCACAATGATGGCGAAGGCGAGGATACGACCATAAATGCCGGGTTTAGAAACCCGAAGTCCGGACCCCGGAAGAAAACCCCTAAAGGAAATGGTGACGACCCATCCAGACTAGACTCAATTCTGGACAGGACTTGCTAGATCCATGGCACTCCAGAGAAGCTCGCCAACCACTCCAACCGTAATTGTTGGGTGATAAAGCAGGCATGCAAGCTTACAGCCAAAGACCTGGGTAAAAGCCCACGAAGCGAGGATGATGATGAGCCCTGCAGGACGAATAGTGGAGGCCAAAAACCCTTCCATTCTGAGATCAAAACGGTAAACATGATCTACGCAACCCAGATACCAAAGAAGGAAATGAGGCGAGCGCTGCGAGACGTATATTCCGTCGAGCTCGTAGCGCCGAAGTTCAATCTTTGATCTGCGTTCTCGATCACTTTCGATTGCAAGGATCACCCACCAGCATACGCCATGGAGGTTATGCAGCCTTAGTACTCGACCCCATCATCGATGGATTCTACCTCACTAGAGTCCTAATGGACGGGGGCAGTAGCCTCAATCTGATATACGAAAACAAAGTGAGGAAGATGGGGATCGATCCGTCAAGGATCAAACCTAGTAACCCAACCTTAAAGGGGGTCATTCCGAGAGTGGAGGCCCGCTGCACAGGAACTCTGACACTTGAAGTAGTGTTCGGCCCTCCGGACAACATCCGAAGTGAGGACTTGATCTTCGACATTGCACCTTTCCGCAGCGGCTATCACACCCTCCTCAGTCGATCGACGTTCGCTAAACTAAATGTCGTTTCGCATTATGCATAGTTCAAGTTGAATATGCCTAGTCCTTTGGGAATCATAATTATCAACGGCAACACAAAACACTCACTTCAAACCGAAGAGCACACTTCAGCCTTAAGGGGCGAACACCAAACCGGTCCATACAGGTCCCGATGCCGACCCGTCGTAAAGGCCGACGACAACAGTAAACGGGTTTGAACCCGTCCCGTCATGGGAACCCGAATATGTAAGTCGCAAATAGGGATCACGCCCCATGGCACGCCCACATTCCCTCGCTCCACTTGCCTCATCAGCACAATTTCGCACTCAAAATACCATGGGCAGCCGTGAGGCATATATCAAGAAATCTGAAGCATGTGTTCGTCTAACCTGAACTTCAGAATTACCTTGTCTTCGGACGACCCGGGGGCCAATCCCAGAACCGCCCCCCAAGAACAAAGTGTCGGCGTCCTGGACTTGGGGGTATCCAGTCCTGCCTGCTTGCGGCCCACCATGTGGCTCCATCGACGGCCTGGTATGACCCAGCTTCAACAACAACACAACAAGACCCTCGCGAGGGGCCAAGCCTCGCGAGGCAGACGACGGCAAGACCCCTGAAGGAGTTGGCTTCCTCAGGAGGGCTCCTGAGGGGCGGAGATATCTATGCTACCTCATGAGGCTCAGCTGCGTGAGCCATGACGACCAAGGCCAGGCGGGCGCCAGGCGGGCGCAGAGCGCAGGTTTCCGGTTTGGTGCAAGGGAGGCAAGCCGCAGGCGCGGAGTCCCTAGGAAGCGGGCAAAGGTTCTATGGATGAACGAGACCAAGACCGCCAGGACAGCAAGACGGAGGTCATCACCGAGCCCACCGCAGCGTCAAGGCCATGGGCTTTTCGCAGGCGAAGACTACTTTTGTCAAGATAGACTATACTACTTGTCCCCTTTCAAATGCCGCCGTTGTGGAATCCCTTCCCGCTCATATTTGGGAAGAGGACCAAGGCACTATATATAGGACCTAGCCACCAACATAAAGGGGGATCGATTCCTCCCCGAGCAACACACCAGCTCAAGAACACCTCACCTCGTGAGGCTTGTTCATCCTTGTACTAGTTCATCCATAGAGCCTCGAGGCAATCCACCACACCACACTATAGTAGTGTATTACACCACAACGGTGGCCCGAACTAGTATAAATCTCTATGTATTTCTGTCTCTATGAGCTCGACACGCTAGGCTAGGGAGGATCGCGAGTAGGCATGCTCGACAGGTTGAGATCTCTGCACGCACCCCAGTGTTTGAACCTCTCATGGGTTGCCGGACCCCGAAATCCGACATTTGGCCCACCAGGTAGGGGCACGTCGGAATCCTATTCCTCCACTCCCAGATCGTGACACTGACCCATATGGCGGGTGCTCCTCCGTCGGCCTTGTCTATGTGCAAAGCGTCGGGGCTACGCTGCTCTGCCCTCTCCTGCGGCAAGTACAGTGGCTGCACAAGTTCCGACTAGAGATGCCGCCTGCTATGTCTTGAGCTTGCATTGGTTCTCCTTGAAGAGAAAAGGGTGATGCGGCAATAGTAGCATAAGTATTTCCCTCAGTTTTTGAGAACTAAGGTATCAATCCAGTTTTTGAGAACCAAAGTGAGATCCGATAGAGATAGTATGATAAGATAAATATATTTTTGGTATTTTATGATATAGATTGGAAAAGTAAAGATGCAAATAAAAGTAGATTGAAAGCTTATATGATAAAAGATAGACCCGGGGGCCATAGGTTTCACTAGTGGCTTCTCTCAAGCTAGCATAAGTATTACGGTGGGTGAACAAATTACTGTCGAGCAATTGATAGAAAAGCGAATAACTATGAGATTATCTAGGCATGATCATGTATATAGGCATCACATCTATGACAAGTAGACCGACTCCTGCCTGCATCTACTACTATTACTCCACACATCGACCGCTATCCAGCATGCATCTAGAGTATTAAGTTCATAAAGAACAGAGTAACGCATTAAGAAAGATAACATGATGTAGAGGGATAAACTCATGCAATATGATATAAATCCCATCTTTTTATCCTCAATGGCAACAATACAATACGTGCCTTGCCGCCCTTGCTGTCACTGGGAAAGGACACCACAAGATTGAACCCAAATCTAAGCACTTCTCCCATTGCAAGAAAGATCAATCTAGTAGGCCAAACCAAACTGATAATTCGAAGAGACTTGCAAAGATAACTTAATCACACATAAAAGAATTCAGAGGAGATTCAAATATTTCTCATAGATAAACTTGATCATAAATCCACAATTCATCAGATCTCGACAAACACACCGCAATAAGAGTTACACCAAATAGATCTCCAAGAAGATCGACAAGAACATGGTTTTGAGATCCAAAAAGAGAGAAGAAGCCATCTAGCTAATAACTATGGACCCGGAGGTCTGTGGTAAACTACCCACAACTCATCGGAGGGGCTATGGTGTTGACGTAGAAGCCCTCCATTGTCGATTCCCCCTCCGGCGGAGCACCGACGAAGGCTCCAAGATGGGATATCACGGATACAGAAGGTTACGGTGGTCAAAATAGTTTTTCGTGGTCGCCTCTGATGTTCTCGGGGTACGTGGTTATATATAGGAGGAAGAAGTAGGTCGGTGGATGCCTGAGGGGCCCACGAGATAGGGGGGCGTGCCCAGCAGTGGTGGGCGCACCCTCCACCCTCATGGCCGCCTCGACTGCTTCTTGACTTGCACTCCAAGTCCTCTGGATCACGTTCGTTCCAAAAATCATGATCCCGAAGGTTTCATTCTGTTTGGACTCTGTTTGATATTCCTGTTCTTCGAAATACTGAAATAGGCAAAAAAAAATTAGCAATACGGGCCGGGCCTCCGATTAGTAGGTTAGTCCCAAAAATGATATAAATGTGTAAAGTAAAGCCCATAAACATCCAAAACGGGTAATATAATAGCATGGAACAATCAAAAATTATAGATACGTTGGAGACATATCAAGCATCCCCAAGCTTAATTCCCGCTCGTCCTCGAGTAGGTAAATGATAAAAACAGATTTTTTGATGTGGAATGCTACCTAGCATAATTCTCAATGTAATTTTCTTTATTGTGGCATGAATGTTCAGATCCATGATTCAAAATAAAAGTTCATATTGACATAAGAAATAGTAATATTTCAAGCATACTAATGAAAGCAATCATGTCTTCTCAAAATAACATGGCTAAAGAAATTTCATCCCTACAAAATCATATACTTAGGCTATGCTTCATTTTCGAAACACAAAAATGCTCCCAAATTATACACCCCCGATGACAAGCCAAGCAATTGTTTCCTACTTAAATAATCTCAAACTTTTTCAACTTTCACGCAATACATGAGCGTGATCCATGGATATAGCACTATGGGTGGAATAGAATATGATGATGGGGATTGTGTGGAGAAGACAAAAAAGGAGAAAGTCTCACATTGACGAGGATAATCAACGGGCTATGGAGATGCCCATCAATTGATGTCAACATGAGGAGTAGGGATTGCCATGCAACGGATGCACTAGAGCTATAAATGTATGAAAGCTCAACAAAAGAAAACTAGTGGGTCTGCATCCAACTTGCTTGCTCATGAAGACCTACGGCATTTTGAGGAAGCCCATCGTAGGAATATACAAGCCAAGTTCTATAATGAAAAATTCCCACTAGGTTATTGAAGTGACAACATATGAGACTCTCTATATGAAGAACATGGTGCTACTTTGAAGCACAAGTGTGGAAAAGAGATAGTAACATTGCCCCCTTTTTATTTATTTACTTTTTTCTTTTTTCTTTTTTTGGGCCTTTCTTTTTTTTCTTTTGGCCTTTTTTTCTTTGGCCTTTCCTTTTTTTTCCTTTTTGGACTTTTGGGGGGGGGGGACAATGCTCTAATAATGATGATCATCACACTTATATTGATTTACAACTCATGAATTACAACTCAAAACTAGAACAATATATGACTCTATATGAATGCCTCCAGTGGTGTACCGGGATGGGCAATGAATCAAGAGTGACATGTATGAAAAATTATGCATGGTGGCTTTGCCATAAATACGATGTCAACTACATGATCATGCTAGGCAATATGACAATAGTAATGCGTGTCATGATGATAAACGGGACGGTGGAAAGTTGCATGGCAATATATCTTGGAATGGCTATGGAAATGCCATAATAGGTAGGTATGGTGGCTGTTTTGAGGAAGATATAAGGAGGTTTATGTGTGATAGAGTGTATCATATCACGGGGTTTGGATGCACCGGCAAAGTTTGCACCAACTCTCAAGGTGAGAAAGGGCAATGCACGGTACCGAAGAGGCTAGCAATGATGGAAAGGTAAAAGTGTGTATAATCCATGGACTCAACATTAGTCAAAAGAACTCATATACTTATTGCAAAAATCTACAAGTCATCAAAAACCAAGCACTATGCGCATGCTCCTAGAGGGATAGATTGGTAGGAAAAGACCATCGCTCGTCCCCGACCGCCAATCATAAGGATGCACAATCTAAGAACACCTCATGTTTCAAATTTGTTACACAACTTTAACCATACGTGCATGCTACGGGACTTGCTAACTTCAACACAAGAATTCTTTAAATACATAATCACCCAAATAGCATGACTTTAATATCACTACCTCCATATCTCAAAACAATTATCAAGTATCAAGTTGATCATAGCATCCAATTCACTTCCTATGATAGTTTTTATTATACCCAACTTGGATGCCCACAATTCTAGGACCAATTTTATAACCATAGCAAATACCATGCTGTTCTAAGAGACTCTCAAAATAATATAAGTGAGGCATGAGAGACTAGAAATTTATACAAAATTAAGCCACTGATGCGCTCTAAAAAATAATATAAGTGAAGCACTAGAGCAAAAACTATCTAGCTCAAAAGATATAAGTGAAGCACATAGAGTATTATAATAAATTCCAATCAAGTGGGCTTCTACCAAAAGGTGTGTACAGCAAGGATGATTGTGGAAAACTAAAAAGCAAAGACTAATATTATACAAGACACTCCAAGCAAAACGCATATCATGTGGCGAATAAAAATATAGCTCCAAGTAAATTTACCGATAAACAAAGACGAAAGAGGGGATGCCTTCCGGGGGCATCCCCAAGCTTAGTCTTTTGGCTATTCTTGAATATCTTGGGGTGCCATGGGCATCCCCAAGCTTAGGATCTTGTCACTCCTTATTCCATAGTCCATCAAATCTTTACCCAAAACTTGAAAACTTCACAACACAAAACTCAACAGGAAATCTCATAAGCTCCGTTAGTGAAAGAAAGCAAAACCACCACATAAGGTAATGTAGTGAACTCATTCTTTATTTATATTGGTGTTAAACATACTATATTTCAAGTTCTCTATGGTTCATACCACTTGATACTAGCCATAGATGCATCAAAATAAGCAAACAACACACGAAAAACACAATCTGTCAAAAACAGAACAGTCTGTAGCAATCTGTAACCCTCGAATACTTCTAGAACTCTAAAACTCCTACAAAAATATGAAGTCCTGAGAAATTTGTCTATTGATCTACAGCAAAAAGAATCAACGCAAAATCACGTTTCTGTGAATTAACAAAATAATTTTCGTGCGCGCAAAGTTTCTGTTTTTCAGCAGAATCAAATTAACTATCACCATAGGTTATCCTATAGGTTCTACTTGGCACAAACACTAATTAAAACATAAAAACACATCTAAACAGAAGGTAGATGCAAGATTTATTACTAAACAGAAACAAAAACAAAAACACAAATAAAATTGGGTTGCCTCCAACTAGCGCTATCGTTTAACGCCCCTAGCTAGGCATAAAAGCAAGGATAGATCTAAGTAGTGCCATCTTTAATTTTCAGTTTTTTAGCGGAGTCATGCTCGAATCCGGGAGGTTCTTTACATTTCTCTTCATACTCGGAAATTTTTAGATCTAAAGAATCCAACCGCTTATTGCAAAGAGTAATCAACATATTCATGTGGTGAAGATTTCCGCTAACACTTTTAAGAGGCTTAAGAGACTTTTGTAATATTTTTGTTACTTCGCAAATCTTTCCAAACACTTGTGTTTCTTCTTGGGTAGGATGTGATCCCCCTTTTCGAGGTAGTGTTCCCACTATTCCCTCTATAATATCATGCGCAATACAAGGATCAATTTCAATAAAATTTCCCTTGGCAATGCAATCCAAGAGTTGTTTATGCGACATATTTAGCCCAACGTAAAAATTGCGAAGTAGAATTCTAAAATTCACCTCTAGGGTGCAATTGCGATAAGATTCCATCATCCTGTACCAAGCATATTTTAAGTTTTCTTATTGCCTTTGCTTGAAGTGAAGAACTTCAAACTCGGGAGACATAGGAGCGGATAAGGAACTAGCCATAATGACGAGCAAACAAAAGACAAGCGAAAGAGAGAGGAGATTGGGAAAGAGAGGGCGAATAAAACGGCAAGGGTGAAGTGGGGGAGAGGAAAACGAAAGGCAAATGGCAAATAATGTAAATGTGAGGGAGATGAGTTTATGATGGGTACTTGGTATGTCTTGACTTGAGCGAAGACCTCCCCGGCAACGACGCCAGAAATCCTTCTTGCTACGTCTTGAGCTTGCGTTGGTTTTCCTTGAAGAGGAAAGGGTGATGCAGCAATAGTAGCATAAGTATTTCCCTCAGTTTTTGAGAACCAAGGTATCAATCTAGTAGGAGGCTCCTCAAAAGTCCCACGCACCTAGACAAACAAACAAAGAACTCGCAACCAACACAATAAAGGGGTTGTCAATCCCTTCATGGCCACTTGCAAAAGTGAGATCTCATAGAGATAGTATGATAAGATAAATATATTTTTGGTATTTTATGATATAGATAGGAAAAGTAAAGATGCAAATAAAAGTAGATTGAAAGCTTATATGATAAAAGATAGACCCGGGGGCCATAGGTTTCACTAGTGGCTTCTCTCAAGATAGCATAAGTATTACGGTGGGTGAACAAATTACTGTCAAGCAATTGATAGAAAAGCGAATAATTATGAGATTATCTAGGCATGATCATGTATATAGGCATCACGTCTGTGACAAGTAGACCGACTCCTGCCTGCATCTACTACTATTACTCCACACATCGACCGTTATCCAGCATGCATCTAGAGTATTAAGTTCACAAAGAACAGAGTAACCCATTAAGAAAGATGACATGTTGTAGAGGGATAAACTCATGCAATATGATATAAAACCCATCTTTTTACCCTTGATGGCAACAATACAATACGTGCCTTGCCGCCCCTGCTGTCACTGGGAAAGGACACCGCAAGATTGAACCCAAAGCTAAGCACTTCTCCCATTGCAAGAAAGATCAATCTAGTAGGCCAAACCAAACTGATAATTCAAAGAGACTTGAAAAGATAACTTAATCACACATAAAAGAATTCAGAGGAGATTCAAACATATCTCACAGATAAACTTGATCATAAACCCACAATTCATCGGATCTCGACAAACACACCGCAAAAAGAGTTACATCGAATAGACCTCCAACAAGATCGAGGAGAACATGGTATTGAGATCCAAAAAGAGAGAAGAAGCCATCTAGCTAATAACTATGGACTCGAAGGTCTGTGGTAAACTACTCACAACTCATCGGAGGGGCTATCGTGTTGATGTAGAAGCCCTCCATGGTCGATTCCCCCTCCGGCGGAGCGCCGACGAAGGCTCCAAGATGGGATCTCGCGGATACAGAAGGTTACGGTGGTGGAAATAGTTTTTCATGGTCGCCTTTGATGTTCTCGGGGTATGTGGGTATACATAGGAGGAAGAAGTAGGGCGGTGGACGCCCGAGGGGCCCACGAGATAGGAGGGCGTGCCCAGTAGGGGTGGGCGCACCCTCCACCCTCGTGGCCGCCTCGACTGCTTCTTCACTTGCACTCCAAGTCCTCTGGATCACGTTCGTTCCAAAAATCACGCTCCCTAAGGTTTCATTCCGTTTGGACTCCGTTTGATATTCATTTTCTTCGAAATACTAAAATAGGCAAAAAAAGACAGCAATACGGGTTGGGCCTCCGGTTAGTAGGTTAGTCCCAAAAATGATATAAATGTGTAAAGTAAAGCCCATAAACATCCAAAACGGGTAATATAATAGCATGGAACAATCAAAAATTATAGATAAGTTGGAGAGTATCACCGCCGCGCTACGACGGTGCGGCCGATCCAGCACCCTTCCTTTAGGCATGCGAGGAAGCAGTTTGGTCGGCTGGTGGAGACGACAAGGTGAAGGCCAACTGGTTCCCCATAGCCCTCACAGGCGCACCACGCGCTTGGTTGCTCAACCTGCCGGCATATTCGGTGCCCTCCTGGGAGGAGCTGCGCGACCTCTTCCTCGCCCACTACGCGGCACCGGCGCCCCCGGTCGTCGCAGCTCTCCTGGGCGGCTCGCAGGCGCCACCCTCCGGCCGCCACGTCAAGCAGTTCCACCGATGGGCAGGCAACACTCAGGCGGGCTCGGGGGCTCCCCCGGGCTGGGCGGCGCCCCAAGCTGACCTCGCCTTCGGCCTCGAAGATCACCCTGTTGCCACTACGGGAGCGAGCACGCTCCTGATGCTCTGCACCCCCACCATCTGCCATGTGGCGATCACCAAGACCCTCATCGACGGTGGAGCCCGCCTCAACATGCTCTCCCCGGAGGCGTTCGTCCTGCTTCATGTACCGCCCAGCCGGCTCCGCCCCTCCAAACCCTTCTCTGGAGTTGGAGACGGTTCCACCAGGCCCCTGGGGCAGATCCGCCTCGCTGTCACCTTTGGGACCCGCTACAACTACCGCACCGAGCTCGTTGACTTCGACATCGCCAAGATGAACCTGCCGTACAACGCTATTCTGGGGTACCCAGCCTTCACGCGGTTTATGGCTGCGACCCATCCCGCATACAACCTCATGAAGATGCCGGGCAGGAATGGTGTCCTCACGGTGGCAGGGGACACCAAAGGCCCGCTGCAGGCCCTCAAGCTCACCTTCAAGACAGCCACGACCACGACACCCGGCAAGAAGGAGGATCAGGAGGCCCCAAAGGCAGCGCCTGTCAAGAAGAAGCAAATTTTCTCTCAGGACCGAGCCGAGACGAAGCAAGTGCCGGTCTGTGATGATGGGATGGCCAGCGCCACCTTCACCATAGGGGTTGGCCTCCCACAGGATCAAGAGGAGGCATTGATCAACTTTCTACGAGCCAACAAGGATGTATTCACCTAGAAACCCAAAGGCCTGGCCGGGGTCCCGAGGGGGATAATCCAGCACCATCTGAGAGTATGCCCAAATGTGCGGCCAGTGAAGCAGAAGCCTCGCCGGCGGTACACCTAGAAGCAAGCCTTCATCATCCAAGAAACCCGTAAGCTACAAGCCCCAGGGTTCATCAGAGGGGTGCGGCACCCAGAGTGGCTGGCGAATCCCATCATCGTCCCCAAGAAAGGAGGGAAGGAGCGCATGTGTGTCGACTTCACCAACCTCAACAAGGCTTGCCCTCAAGATCCCTTTCCGCTCCCTCACATCGACCAGATCGTCGACTCCACCGTCGAGTGCGACCTGCTGTGCTTCCTGGACGCCTTCTCCGGCTACCACCAGGTCAAGATGGCCGTGGAAGATGTGGATAAGACGGCATTCCTCACGCCATGCAGGGTGTAATGCTACACCTGCATGCCTTCGGGCTGTGCAATGCCGGAGCAACATTCCAGCGGTTGATGCACATCGCCCTGGGTTCGCAGCTCGGGAGAAATGCGGAGGCCTACATCGATGATATAGTGGTGAAGTCTCAGGAGGCCAGGACTCTGATAGAAGATCTGGAAGAGAGATTCGCGAGCCTGCACACGGTGGATTTTCGGCTTAACCCTGAGAAGTGTGTTTTCGGGGTCCCCTCCGGCAAGCTGCTAGGCTTCTTGGTATCGCACAGAGGGATCGAGGCTAACCCGGAAAAGGTCAAGGCAATAGAAGACATGAACCCCCCGCAGACCCTGAAGGAGATGCAGAAGCTGGCTGCTGCGTAACCTTGCTTGGACGCTTCATTTCCATGTTGGGGGAGCACGCCCTCCCATTTTTTAAGCTGATGAAAAGGAAGGAGCCATTCGAGTGGACCCCCAAAGCAGACGCGGCCTTCCAGGACCTCAAGAGATATCTGACCAGTCCGCCCGTGGTGGTGGCACCGCGCCCTCTCGAGCCCTTAGTGCTCTATCTAGCAGCAATCCCACACTCAGCAAGCGCCGCCCTGGTGACGCTAGGGAAGGAGCGCCCAGTCAAGAAGTTGCAGTAGGATGTGCAACCAGCAAGCAAAGTGCAGCACACCCCAGAAGATGCACCTAAAGTCCCGGCCGGCGCAGCAGTCGACATCCCTCCTGAGGCCACAAACGACCCCGTGGCCATCCAGGCTCCGGAGCACAAGCCTCAAGAGGCCAAAAGGGACGTGTACCCTCATGAAGAACAAGATTCTACCGATACCTCCTTCCTCATTGAGCACCTTGTTTACTTCGTCAGCACAGTACTGAGGGAGGCCCGGGCACGATATCCCATGCCATAGAAGCTCTTGCTCGCACTTCTAGTCGCCTCGAGGAAGCTGCGCCACTACTTTCAAGGCCACCCCATCAAAGTTGTCTTAGCATACCCGCTAGAGAGAGTGCTCTGGAGCCCGAATGCAGCCGGGCGAGTTGCTGAATGGAACACTGAGCTTCAAGCATTTGATCTCGAGTTCAGTACCACCGGGGTCATCAAGGGTGCGGCCCTCGCTGACTTCATGGCCGAGTGGATCAACGCTCCAAACAAAGGAGAAGGCGAGGACTGCTCCCTCCTTCCAGGAAATGAAGAGCCAGATGGATGGGTCATGTACTTCGATGGGGCATTTGCTCGGCAAGGCGCAGGGGCGGGGGCCATCCTCATCTCGCCCACCAAGGACAAGCTTTGCTATGCGGTACAACTCTGCTTTCAGCGGAGCGAGAAGGTCTCCAACAACATTGCAGAATTCGAAGGCTTGCTCGCTGGGCTCAGGGCCGCGGCCGCGCTAGGGGTGAAGCGACTCACCATCAACAGTGATTCTCAGCTTCTCGTCAATTTCTCCAACAAGGAGTACACGCCCAAGGACGAACACATGGAGGCGTACCTAGAAGAGGTGCGCAAGATGGAGAAGCGGTTCATGGGTGTGGAGCTGCAGCATGTGCCGAGCGGGACGAACAAGGAAGCAGACGACATCGCCAAAAGAGCCTCACGCAGGACCCCTCAGGAGCCAGGCGTGTTTGAGGAATGGCTCTTCAGGCCATCTGTGGTACCGCATGTCACGACTCCAGCACCGCCTCAGGAGGACCTGCCACAGGCACCAGAGATGGAAGCCCCAGCCCGTGGTCATTCCTCAGGAGCCCGCTAGTTGCTCGCGCTTGAGCCTGAGGAGGGGTGTTGGACAGAGGAGTTCAAGGCGTACATGCTTCAGGGGACTCTACCAGAGAAGGAGGAGGACGCCGAGCGCGTAGCCCTCCAGGCCACCGCGTACTGCATCCAAGATGGTGAGTTATGCCGCAAGAGGCCCAATGACATTTATTTGTGGTGCATCTCTAGGGAACAGGGGCTCGAGCTACTGGCGGACATACATGGTGGGGACTGCGGGCACCACTCCTCGTCCCGCACCCTGGTGGGCAAGGTGTTTTGCAGTGGCTTCTACTGGCCTACCGCACTCAACAACGCTACAAAGCTGGTGTGCTCTTGTGAAGCGTGCCAGCTTCATGCCAAGCAGATCCATCAGCCCACGCAAGGCCTCCAGACAATCCCGCTCACGTCGCCTTTTGCGGTGTGGGGGTTGGACATCTTGGGGCCATTCGCTCGGGCACCAGGGGCTGCCGGTACCTCCACGTCGCCATCGACAAGTTCACCAAGTGGGCGGAGGTAGAAGCCGTGCGCACCATCCCAGCAGGATCAGCCATCAAGTTCATCAAGGGAATCGTGAGCCGATTTGGGGTCCCCAATCGCATCGTCACCGACAATGGCTCGCAGTTCACTAGCAATCTTTTCAAAACATACTGTGCTAATCTTGGAACACAGATCTGCTCACGATTAATAGCAGTAGCAGGTTTAGGTGTCGCAAGCTTACTCAAAACAGAAGGAGAATATAGTGCCGAGCTAGATGGCAGTTCCTTACCTCCCCTCGTAGTTGAGGGAAAAATCTTTTTTCTTTCGTCTTTCAAGTTCCTCATAGTGATCAACAGATATAAATCCCAAGTGACTCAAAGAATAGAGCTATGCTCCCCGGCAATGGCGCCAGAAATTAGTCTTGATAACCCACAAGTGTAGGGGATCGCAACAGCTTTCGAGGGTAGAGTATTCAACCCAAATTTATTGATTTGACACAAGGGGAGCCAAAGAATATTCTTAAGTATTAGCAGTTGAGTTGTCAATTCAACCACACCTGGATAACTTAGTATCTACAACAAAGTATTTAGTAGCAAAAGAGTATGATAGTAATGGTAATAGTGGCAAAAGTAAAGATATCAATTTTGTAGTAGTTGTAACAGTAGCAACGGAAAAGTAAATAAGCGAAGCACAATATGTGAAAAGCTCGTAGGCATTGGATCAGTGATGGATAATTATGTCGGATGCGATTCCTCATGTAATAGCTATAACATATGGTGACACAGAACTAGCTCCAGTTCATCAATGTAATGTAGGCATGTATTCAGAATATAGTCATACGTGCTTATGGAAAAGAACTTGCATGACAACTTTTGTCCTACCCTCCCGTGGAAGCGGGGTCATAGTAGAAACTAAGGGATATTAAGGCCTCCTTTTAATAGAGAACCGGAACAAAGCATTAGCACATAGTGAATACATGAACTCCTTAAACTACGGTCATCACCAAGAAGTATCCCGATTATTGTCACTTCGGGGTTGTCGGATCATAACACATAATAGGTGACTATAGACTTGCAAGATAGGCTCAAGAACTCACATATATTCATGAAAACATAATAGGTTCAGATCTGGAATCATGGCACTCGGGCCCTAGTGACAAGCATTAAGCATAGCAAAGTCATAGCAACATCAATCTCAGAACATAGTGGATACTAGGGATCAAACCCTAACAAAACTAACTTGATTACATGGTAAATCTCATCCAACCCATCACCGTCCAGCAAGCCTATGATGGAATTACTCACGCACGGCGGTGAGCATCATGAAATTGGTGATGGAGGATGGTTGATGATGACGACGGCGATGAATCCCCCTCTCCGGAGCCCCGAACGGACTCCAGATCAGCCCTCGCGAGAGGGATTAGGGCTTGGCGGCGGCTCTGTATCATAAAACGCGATGAAACTTTCCCCCTGATTTTTTTCTCCGTGAAACGGAATATATGGAGTTGGAATTGAGGTCGATGGAGCATCAGGGGGCCCATGAGACAGGGGGGCGCCCAGGGGGAGAGGGCGCTCCCCCCACCCTCATGGACAGGGTGTGGGGCCCATGGCCTTGATTCTTTCACCAGTATTGTTTATATTTTCCAAAAGTTATCTCTGTGGATTTTCAGGTCATTCCGAGAACTTTTGTTTTCTGCACAATAAACAACACCATGTCATTCTGCTGAAAACAACGTCAGTCCGGGTTAGTTTCATTCAAATCATGCAAGTTAGAGTCCAAAACAAGGGCAAAAGTGTTTGGAGAAGTAGATACGTTGGAGACGTATCAACTCCCCCAAGCTTAAACCTTTGCTTGTCCTCAAGCAATTCAGTTGATAAACTAAAAGTGATAAAGAAAAACTTTTACAAACTCTATTTTCTCTTGTTGTTGTAAATATGTAATGCCAGCATTCAAGTTTTCAGCAAAGATTATGAACTAACCATCTTCACAATAACACTTAGGTCTCATGTTTACTCATATCAATGGCATAATCAACTAGCGAGCAATAATAATAAATCTTGGATGACAACACTTTCTCAAATCAATCATTATATGATGTAACAAGATGGTATCTCGCTAGCCCTTTCTGAGACCGCAAACATAAATGCAGAGCACCGTTATAGATCAAGGACTGACTAAACATTGTAATTCATGGTAAAAGAGATCGAGTCAAGTCATACCCAATATAAACTAATAGTAATGAATGCAAACGACAGTGTGCTCTCTAGCGGGTGCTTTTTAATAAGAAGGTGATGACACAACATAAAAGTAAATAGATAGGCCCTTCGTAGAGGGAAGCAGGGATTTGTAGAGGTGCCAGAGATCGATTTTAAAATAGAGATGAATAACATTTTGAGCGGCATACTTTCACTGTCAATGCAACAACTATGAGATGGCGATATATTCCATGCTACATACATTATAGGAGGTCCCCAAACAGAATGGTAAAAGTTTATACTCCCCCACCACCAAAAGGCATCAATCCATGGCTTGCTCGAAACAATGAGTGCCTCCAACTAACAACAGTCCTGGGGGAGTTTTGTTTAATTATTTTGATTTGCTTTGATCTATTGATCATGGGACTGGGCATCCCAGTTACCAGCCATTTTCTCGTGAATGAGGAGCGGAGTCCACTCCTCCTGAGAATAACCCACCTAGCATGGTAGATACAGACAACCCTAGTTGAAACATAAGCTGCTCGAGCATACAAAACAGAATTTCATTTGAAGGTTTGCAGTTTGGCACATACAAATTTACTTGGAACGGCAGGTAGATACCGCATATAGGAAGTGTTGTAGGGTCAAACCCTATGTGGGATATTTTCACATTTGGAGGGGAAAAGGAGGAAAAACTCAAGAACACAAAGAACAAAACTCTCAAACAAACCCAAATATCACATCCACTAGAGTAGCATACATGAGATCCACAAGATTACAAGATCAATCCAAGGATAATAGCACTAGGGTAAGGTTCTTCTCACTAGGTGAGGTCTTGCATCCAAAGAGGATCTTCTCCAAGAGGAGGGCTTGATCTCCAAGAGGAGCTTCTCCAAGTGGAGGTCTAGATCTCCTAAAGGAGGAAGATGAGAAAAGCCCTCTTTTGTGTTCTAAATACTTTGTCGTCCTACAAATGAGGTTGGGGAGGTGCTTATATAGTCTAGGGACGAAATGAGAGGAAGAGGGGGATACAAGGGACCAAATCCCAAAAGTGCACGCAGGCACGCGGAGGAGTCCGGGCACCCGGGGGCAAACCGGCCGGGCACCCGGACCGGTCAGAGGCCTGAGCCCAGGCGGGACCAGGCACCCGGTGGCGAAGGGGCCGGGCACCCGGCCAGGTCAGGGGCCGGCTGGGGAGTGGCCGGGCACCCGGGACCAACATGGCCGGGCACCCGGGGAGGGGCTGAGGCCGTGCCAGGAGCTGGGCCGGGCACCCGGGGGTGATGGCCTGGGCACTCGATGGGGAACTGGGCCGGAGCGGGGGTGGCCCGGGCACCCGATGGCAAGGGCCGGGCACCCAGTTGGGGCTGGGGCGGCCCAAGTGGGTGGCTGGGCACCTGGACCTGAGAGGCCGGGCACCCGGGGGGGCGGCTAGGGCAAGGCCTAGGCCGAGGCCGGGCACCCGGGGCCGAGGTGGCCGGGCACCCGGGGAGTCCAGGAGGCTCCGCCTCCTTGCACGTCTTGCTGCCTCTCTCCTTCTCCTTCTTCTTGTGTGTCCGAGTCTTCGTCCCCACCTCCACACGGTCATCTCCTCGGTACCTGAGAGTGCAATATATCTCCGTTTGAGGTAGGACCCGGTTCTCATGTGAAATTGAATGGAGTTCGAATAGGAAAGAAGTGACCTCGGTTTCGAAGGTGCGTGTGCGAGCTCTCGACGTAGGTCCTTTCCATGCTTGCGGAGGTGGTGTGGCGTCCATGGTGATGGTCGAGGGATGCTCCGCATCATCGCCCCCCCTTGGGAGAGATCCGTCCACGGATCGTGATCTTCATCACCATGGGAAAGAGATGGCGTCGTCGTGTAGGAGTGGACAACCACCAAGCACTCATCATCGTCAAGCTTGAAATGGACACTCTCCAATGTCGCACCGTCTCGTGATTCCTTCAAAAGGAGCAAGTAGAACAGACACTTGGAAAAACAAATGCGGTTAGCGTTAGAGCAACACCAAGCATTCAAGAGGTGATTCACCAAACAAGTGTCGTCATCAAGCATAGCATATGGTGTGACAAGGGAGGGTGGCATGACATGTAAGCACATAACTTGAGCACATGGAAAAGCATCATGGAAACAAGCATGCAAAGGTGAGGTAAATATGCTAAAACGGTAGACAAGTGAACAAGCATCTATCTCAATGTCATAGCAAGCATGCATAAGACTCTCAATGAACGGTCTATGGTAGGCATAAGAGTCATTCACAACATGCAAGAAGATGATATGACTAAACACATGCAAGTGCAAGACAATCTAAGCATAATGTGCATAGGGTGTAGTGAAAATCGTGTGGCACTCAACACAATACAAAGAGCAATTGTTCATCATGTGTGAGGCAATCAAGGGAAGCATGTAGCAATCAATGGGACATGGCATATGTGAAGGAATGACATGGTTGCAACCAAACACGTGATAGGAGCAAGTAATCCAAGAATTGGATGCAACATGAGAAAGCATAGAAATCAAGTTGTGTAAACTAGTGGAGCGAAGATGCAACACACTAGAAGAAATCATTGCAATCATGTCATGTGAGCAAATAAGAGATATAGGCAATGCACATGACATATCGTGAGCACGAACACAAAGCCAGATCATAGTATCATTGTAGGCTTGGGGCACATAGCAAACATGGCAATAACAAGCAATATATCCACCAAGCTTGCAAATACACATACAAGTAGTAGAATCAATCATCATGTGTAATGCAAAGCATGGGTCACAAATGCATGGCAAAGGCATATGAATGAGCATATCATGCAAAGTGAACATGGGAAGATGGGCATATAAGATGTAATGGACGATAACCCATAACCATGTGAGAGCCATGTAGAAGAAATGTGTGAAGTCTTTGCGCAAAGAGAGCGGTGGGAAAGGCAATCCATGTGATCCCAAGTCATCGTTGCTCTCTAGAGCTCGTTTTGTCAACTCATGGGATTGTGAGGTTGACAAGTATTCATGGGTACCTACACAAAAGAAACACAAACCAAAGAAATTGTGCGTGTGGTAAATGTACACATCATCCATCATGATGTGTATGTGCACATGTGAGTTAGCACAAGATAAGCATCTCTCAAAGAAATTTGATGCATGGTATAAGAACATGTCATCCATCATGAAATAATAGTTATTGTGTATGACACGATGGGGATGCAAATTTAGCATAGAAGTATATGGCACATCAATAGCATGTTTATTCATGGGAAGCATATTGTGCACACAAGTATTGGGATCATGCAAAGTATAGGATGAATCAAAATCTCCTAAAATGTATGAGGAAACTATGGGGGTCTCCTCATGAGCAATAGCGGAAACATCATATGGAGAAAATGGAGAACATCCAAAACAATGCATACCCGAAGCTAGGTGGTCATGGCATGGAATATGAGATAAATGATGCAAAGGAATCATATCAATGTCATCACAAGAAAAACAAATGTCAATAACCATGGGCTTGTCATCTATGCCATATGTGCAAATTGGGTTTATGTTGATGGCATATGCATAGTCACTATGAAGAGATTGCAAATATGACATATGATTGATCTCATGCATAGCATATGACAAGTCAAGCGGGTTGTCGAAGATGATGTGACCAAGAGAATTATCACAAAAAATCCTATGTAACATGGCGTCACAACTAATAGACTCCTCATCGCAATCATCAAACTCATCATAAATGGGTAAATCATCGCATGGGGAAGTCGCACTAGAATGAATCATGACAATAGGTGGATCAACATCATGCAAGCAATCAATGTCAAGAATGTCCACTAGTGGGACTAGAGCATCACCTTCACCTATGTTACCTTGTTCATTCCACTCAAGTGGTGTAGGTGAGGTGGCCAAGACCAAATGGTGGTCATCATCTTCATCTTGATGGAACCATGTGGGGGGGGGTGCATCATATTCCACCATGGCCATCGTCTTGTCCAAAGGAAGGACGAAGTCATTGAGGATCGGCGCGTCATCATAAATGGGACCTAGCACCAAATAAGAAGACACAAAAGAGGTAGAGGTTAAGTTGTTAGAAATCGAAATGGCCTCACATGCCCTATCAACTACCTCACACTCTCTATGTGGTGGCGGCTCACTCACTCCCTCAAGGTAGGTGCACTCAATGTCACATATGGTGGAGTCACTCAAATCACTCAAGTGGTGGTGGTGGTGGCTCTCCTCACATGGAAATTGTGGCAACTCATCATATATGGGGCTAGTGGCGAAGTCATTCTCACTCTCAATATGGTGGCACAAGTCACTCAAGTCATCATACGTCGCCGTGGTCGAAGGGAAAATCCCATGCTCAACCATCTCGTCGCCGACGCCGTGGAGGAAGGCCGATGTAGGCGTACTCGTCGGAGGTAGGCGAAGATGCCATACGTCCAAAGGTGAATATGCCTTGATGACACTTGGCGAAGATGCCGAAGTGGTTGTAGTAGTCGTAGGTCCGTCTTAGTGGTGCTTGTCTCGCGTTCTTCTCTTGTGCTCATGATGTCTGGCCGTAGCTTGATTTAGAGCTTGTTGGGACTTGTTGGTGTACGCATCGTGAGCAGCTTCATCTTCATGGTGTTGTCGTGCTTGAGCTCGATGATGTTCTGAAGATTGGCCACTTGAGCGTCGCCGCCTTGAAGATGACGAAGGGGAAGAAGACTTGTAGTTGGACACCATGTCTCGTACTTGATCCCTTTGTTCATCCAACTTGGTGTCGAGGTAGTCCCTTATCCTTGCTTTGTTTTGGAGAATGACGATGGCGAGTCGCTCAATGCCTTGCATTGCTGGTTGTAGTCCGAAGATGGACGTTTTGGAGATGTAGTTGTTCGCGTTTTCATTGTTGTGGAAGAATCGAGATGAAATGCCTTGCCTATCCATCACAAGACTCGAGTAGAGGTGAGTTGGAAATGAGATAAACAATACCAAGTTACCTTTTCCCAAAGTAGAGGATGTATCCTGTTTCACTCAATGTGAGATGAAAGAATAGTGGAATTTGTATTGGACTTGTTCACTAACACCTATCAAATAAAGCTTATAGTGGAGCTCGGTGAGGATAGTGGCACAAAAATGTGATGCAAAATGTTAGCAAGAGTCAATAATGTTGGAAAAGATTCACAAATTCGCAAGAGAAACAAGTAGACCAATAGCAATATGTGGCACACGGAAACACACACACGGATAGATAAATGGGGTCGTGCAACCAAGGAATGAGCACAAAATGTGGAATCGACGGAAAACGCTTGTGTTGCACAACTCAAGAGAGACGCTAGCACGATTGCTCAATATGCGGATACGACGCTTGTTCACAACCTATAAGATGCAAAAAGTATGAGCTTCCTATCCCAAGTATGCTATGTGTATGATGTTCCCGATGTTCTTCTCAAGGTGATCCCAGATGATCGGATATGACAATCTTATGTGGAATGCGGTATGATGCTATGGCTATTTCTTATAAGCTCTTTGCTCTCTTTTCCTTTTGCTTAAAAGCTTATTCTCTTCTTTTTTTTGATATGGCCACTTATGCAAAATGCACAAACCAAGATAGCAATTGTGTATATGCAGGAACGATCTTGTGACACAAGGGATGATATGATGATACCAAGATGACACCAATATGATATGGTACGTATGCAATGGAAGGTACAGATCACTAATGTGCACAAGTAACATTGCCGACAATACTCAAATGTCTAGTCTCGCTAGGCAAGTGACGCAAAATGGGCTAAGGGGTTAGCAAAGTAATGGCAATAATGTACAATGAAGGGATACCACGATACCAAGGTGATAAGGAGGTTATTGCTCTTGCTTACAGTTAGGTTGTCCAAATGGTGAAGTGGTGGATGTCGATGACAACCTCATGGCGATGATGAGTGGCGGTGTTCTTGATGTAGATACCAAGATGATGTAGACCCGTCCCTTGATACGTCCATTTTGCATCATGCTTTTATATTAATATTTATTGCATTATGGGCTATTATTACACATTATATATCAATACTTATGGCTATTCTCTCTTATTTTACAAGGTTTACCATGAAGAGGGGGAATGCCGGCAGCTGGAATTCTGGCTGGAAAAGGAGCAAACGTTGGAAACCTATTCTGCACAGCTCCAAAAGTCCTGAAACTCCACGAAACAACTTTTTGGAATTAATAAGAGTTTCTAAGAGAAATAAATAGGCCAGGGGGCCCACACCCTGTCCAGGAGACAGGGGGCGCCCCCCCCCTATAGGGCGCGCCCCTATCTCCTGGCCCCCCTGGTGGGCCTCCGGCGTCCAGCTTCTGCTATATCATCACTTTTACCCTAGAAAAAATCGTGGGCAAGCTTACGGGACGAAACTCCATCGCCACGAGGCGGAACCTTGGCGGAATCAATCTAGGGCTCTAGCGGAGCTGTTCTGCCGGGGACACTTCCCTCCGGGAGGGGGAAATCATCACCAATGTCATCACCAACGATCCTCTCATCGGGAGGGGGTCAATCTCCATCAACATCTTCACCAGCACCATCTCCTCTCAAAACCCTAGTTCATCTCTTTTATCCAATCTTGTATCAAAACCACAAATTGGTACCTGTGGGTTGCTAGTAGTGTTGATTACTCCTTATAGTTGATACTAATTGGTTTACTTGGTGGAAGATCATATGTTCAGATCCTTGATGCATATTATTACTCCTCTGATTATGAACATGAATATGCTTTGTGAGTAGTCACGTTTGTTCCTGAGGACATGGGAGAAGTCTTGCTATTAGTAGTCATGTGAATTTGGTATTCGTTCGATATTTTGATGAGATGTATGTTGTCTTTAACTCTAGTGGTGTTATGTGAATGTCGACTACATGACACTTCACCATTATTTGGGCCTAGAGGAAGGCATGGGTAAGTAATAACTAGATGATGGGTTGCTAGAGTGACAGAAGCTTAAACCCTAGTTTATGTGTTGCTTCGTTAGGGGCTGATATGGATCCATATGTTTAATGTTGTGGTTAGGTTTACCTTAATACTTCTTTTGTAGTTGCGGATGCTTGCAATAGGGGTTAATCATAAGTGGGATGCTTGTCCAAGTTAGGGCAGTACCCAAGTTCCGGTCCACCCACATATCAAATTATCAAAGTACCGAACGTGAATCATTTGAGCGTGATGAAAACTAGCTTGACGATAATTCCCAATGTGTCCTCGGGAGCTCCTTTCTCATTATTAGAAATTGTTGAGGCTTATCCTTTGCTACATAAAGGATGGGGCCACCTTGCTGCACTTTATTTACTTTATTTACTTGTTGCTTGTTACTATTTATCTTATCACAAAACTATCTATTACCTACAATTTCAATGCTTGCAGAGAAAACCTTACTGAAAACCGCTTATCATTTCCTTCTGCTCCTTGTTGGGTTCGACACTCTTACTTATCGAAAGGATTACGATAGATCCCCTACACTTGTGGGTCATCAAGACTCTTTTCTGGCGCTGTTGCCGGGGAGTGTAGCGCTTTTGGTGAGTGGAACTTGGTAAGGAAACATTTATATAGTGTGCTGAAATTTTCTGTTACTTGTCATTATGGAAACTAATCCTTTGAGGGGCTTGTTTGGGGTATCTTCACCCCAACCAGAAGAGAAAAGAGTTGCTCATCAACCTAATGAACTTGATGAAAATGTTTTCTTTGAGATTCCTTCGGGTATGATAGAGAAACTGCTAGCTAATCCATTTGCAGGAGATGGAACATTGCATCCCAATTTACACCTTATCTTTGTGGATGAAGTTTGTGGATTATTTAAGTTTGCAGGTATTCCAGATGATGTTGTCAAAAGGAAGGTCTTCCCTTTATCTTTGAAGGGAGAAGCAATGGCATGATATAGGCTATGTGATGATACAAGATCTTGGAATTATAAGCGATTGAAGTTGGAATTTCACCAGAAGTTCTATCCTATGCATCTTGTTCATCGTGATCATCATTACATATATAATTTCTGGCCTCACGAAGGAGAAAGCATCGCTCAAGCTTGGGGGAGGCTTAAGTCAATGTTATATTCATGCCCCAATCATGAGCTCTCTCGGGAAATGATTATTCAGAATTTCTATGCTTGGCTTTCTCTTGATAATCGCAACCTGCTCGATACTTCCTGTGCTGGTTCTTATATGCGGAAGACTATTGATTTCAAATGGGACTTATTGGAAAGAATTAAACGCAACTCTGAAGATTGGGGTTCTGACGATGGTAAGGAGTCAGGTATGACACCTAAGTTCGATTGTGTTAAATCTTTTATGGATACCGATGTTTTTCGTGGATTTAGCGCTAAGTATGGACTTGACTCTGAGATAGTAGCTACTTTTTGTGAATCTTTTGATACTCACGTTGATCTCCCTATGGAGAAGTGGTTTAAATATAATCCTCCTGTTGAAGTTAAAGTAGTTGCACCTATTACAGTCGAAGAAAAGACTATTACCTATAGTGATCCTATTGTTCCTACTGCTTATGTTGAAAAACCTCCTTTTCCTGTTAGGATAAAGGATCATGCTAAAGCTTCGACTGTTGTTCGTAAGAGTAATACTAGGACTTATACACCTCCTGAGCAAATTAATGTTGAACCTAGTATTGCTATGGTTAAAGATCTCTTGGATGAGGACTTAGATGGGCATGTTATTTCTTTCTTGGGTGAGACTGCTAATATTGCTAGACCTGATACTAAGACACGTAGACCTGTCGTAGGCACGCCTGTTATTTCTGTTAAAATAGGAGATCATTGTTATCATGGCTTATGTGATATGGGTGCTAGTGCTAGTGCGATACCTTATGATCTTTATAAAGAAATTATGCACGACATTGCACCCGTTGAATTAGAAGACATTGATGTTACTATTAAGCTTGCTAATAGGGATACCATTAAACCTATTTGGGATTGTTAGAGATGTTGAAGTTTTGTGTGGGAAGGTTAAATACCCTGCTGATTTTCTTGTTCTTGCTTCCCCACAAGATGCCTTTTGTCCCATTATTTTTGGTAGACCCTTCTTGAATACTGCTAGTGCTAAGATTAATTGTGAAAGAATATTGTCACTGTTGGCATAGATGGTATGTCTCATGAGTTTAATTTTGCTAAGCTTAGTAGACAACCTCGTGAAAGGGAACCACCTAGTAAGGATGAGATTATTGGTCTTGCTTCCATTGTTGTTCCTCCAACTGATCTGTTAGAACAATATTTGCTAGACCATGAAAACAATATGTTTATGAAGGAAAGGGAAGAAATAGATGAAGTGTTCCTTAAACAGGAACCTATGCTGAAACATAACCTTCCCGTTGAAATTCTTGGGGATCCCCCTCCACCCAAGGGTGATCCCGTGTTTGAACTTAAACCATTACCTGATAATCTTAAGTATGCTTATCTTGATGAAAAAGAAATATATCATGTTATTATTAGTGCTAACCTTTCAAAGAAAGAAGAAGAAAGATTATTGAAAACTCTGAAGAAGCATCGTGCAGCTATTGGATATACTCTGGATGATCTTAAGGGCATTAGTCCCACATTATGTCAACACAAGATTTCAGTGGAGAAAGATGCCAAACCAGTTAGAGATCCTCAAAGACGATTAAATCCCAAGATGAAGGAAGTGGTAAGAAAGGAGATACTAAAGCTCCTTGAGGCAGGTATTATTTATCCCGTTGCTGATAGTGGATGGGTAATCCCTGTCCATTGTGTCCCTAAAAAGGGAGGTATTACCGTCGTTCCTAATGATAAAGATGAATTGATCCCGCAAAGAATTATTACAGGTTATAGGATGGTAATTGATTTCCGTAAGTTAAATAAAGCTACTAAGAAAGATCATTACCCTTTGCCTTTTATTGATCAAATGCTAGAAAGGCTATCCAAACACACACATTTTTGCTTTCTAGATGGTTATTCTGGTTTCTCTCAGATACCTGTGTCAGCGAAGGATCAATCTAAAAATACTTTTACTTGCCCTTTTGGTACTTTTACTTATAGACGTATGCCTTTTGGTTTATGTAATGCACCTGCTACCTTTCAAAGATGCATGATGGCTATATTCTCTGATTTTTGTGAAAAGATTTGTGAGGTATTCATGGATGACTTATCCGTCTATGGACCCTCCTTTGATGATTGTTTGAGAAACCTTGATCGAGTTTTGCAGAGATGCGAAGACACTAGTCTCGTCCTGAATTAGGAAAAGTGTCACTTTAATGTTAATGAAGGCATTGTCTTGGGGCACAAGATCTCCGAGAGAGCTATTGAAGTTCATAAAGCCAAAGTTGATGCTATTGAAAAGATGCCATGTCCCAAGGACATAAAAGGTATAAGAAGTTTCCTTGGTCATGCCGGTTTTTATAGGAGGTCCATTAAGAACTTTTCTAAAATATCTAGGCCTCTTACTAATTTATTGCAAAAAGATATCCCTTTTGTCTTTGATGATGATTGTATAGAAGCTTTTGAAACACTTAAGAAAGCTTTGATCACTGCACCTATTGTTCAGCCACCTTTTGAAATTATGTGCGATGCTAGTGATTATGCTGTGGGTGTTGTTCTTAGGCAAAGAGTTGATAAGAAATTGAATGTTATCCAGTATGCTAGTAAGACTCTTGATACTGCCCAGAGAAATTATGCTACTACTGAAAAAGAGTTCTTAGCAGTTCTGTTTGCATGAGATAAGTTTAGACCTTATATTGTTGATTCCAAAGTTACTATTCACACCGATCATGCTGCTATTAAATATCTTATGGAAAAGAAAGATGCTAAGCCTAGACTCATTAGATGGGTTCTCTTGCTCCAAGAATTTGACTTGCATATTACTGTAGGAAAGGAGCTGCGAACCCCGTTGTAGATAACTTGTCTAGGTTGGAGAATGTTCTTGATGACCCACTGCCTATTAATGATAGCTTTCCTGATGAACAATTAGCGGTCGTCAATGCTTCTCGTACTGCTCCTTGGTATGCTGATTATGCTAATTACATTGTTGCTAAATTTGTACCGCCTAGTTTCACATACCAGCAAAAGAAAAAGTTCTTTTATGATTTAAGACATTACTTCTGGGATGATCCACACCTTTATAAAGAAGGAGTAGATGGTGTTATTAGACGTCGTGTGCCTGAGCATGATCAGGAACAGATTCTACGTAAGTTTCACTCTGAATCTTATGGAGGACACCACGCTGGAGATAGAACTGCACACAAGGTACTACAATCTGGTTTTTATTGACCTACTCTTTTGTCTTATCCTGTGATGAATGTCAAAGAATAGGTAACATTAGTAGACATCAAGAAATGTCTATGAATTACTCTCTTGTTATTGAACAGTTTGATGTTTGGGGCTTTGATTATATGGGACCTTTTCCTGCCTCTAATGGTTATACACATATTTTAGTTGTTGTTGATTACGTTACTAAGTGGGTAGAAGCTATTCCAACTAGTAGTGCTGATCATAACACTTCTATTAAAATGCTTAAAGAAGTTATTTTTTTGAGGTTTGGAGTCCCTAGATATTTTATGACTGATGGTGGTTCACATTTTATTCATGGTGCTTTCCGTAAGATGCTTGCTAAGTATGATGTCAATCATAGAATCGCATCCCCTTATCATCCGCAGTCTAGTGATCAAGTAGAGTTAAGCAATAGAGAGCTCAAATTAATTTTCCAAAAGATTGTGAATAGATCTAGAAAGAATTGGTCCAAAAAACTTGATGATGCATTATGGGCCTATAGAACTACATACAAAAATCCTATGGGTATGTCTCCTTATAAGATGGTTTATGGAAAAGCGTGTCATTTACCTCTTGAACTTGAACATAAGGCATATTGGGCTATAAAAGAGCTCAATTATGACTTCAAACTTGCCGGTGAGAAGAGGTTATTTGATATTAGCTCACTTGATGAATGGAGAACCCAAGCTTATGAGAATGCCAAGCTTTTTAAAGAAAAAGTCAAACGCTGGCATGTTAAGAGGATACAAAAGCGTGAGTTTAACGTAGGAGATTATGTGTTATTATTCAACTCTCGTTTAAGATTTTTTGCAGGAAAACTTCTCTCAAAATGGGAAGGTCCCTATGTTATTGAGGAGGTCTACCGTTTTGGTGCTATAAAAATCAATAACTTCGAAGGCACAAATCCGTGGGTGGTAAACGGTCAAAGAATTAAACACTATATTTCAGGTAATCCTATCAATGTTGAAACTAATATTATTGAAACCGTAACCCCTAAGGAATACATAAGGGACACTTTCCAGAACGTTCCAGACCCCGAAAAGGCATAGGTATGTGGTACGGTAAGTAAACCAACTCCAAAACAACTCCAATGGCAATTTTTATTAGTTTTGGATTATTTAAGAATTTTAGGAAGAAAGAAGTAGTCCGAAAGGGACACGAGGCTCCCACGAGAGTGGAGGCCCCCCCCCATGTAGGGCGCGCCCCCCTGTATCGTGGGCACCTCGTGTGCCTCCCGGACTCCGTTTTCTTGTATGTTATGTATTTTGGTCAGTAAAAATTCATTATATATACTCCCGATGGTTTTGACCACCGTATCACGCAATTATCCTCTGTTTTCGTTTCGAGCTGTTCCTGTTGCAGAATTAGGCAAGATGTCTTCTCAGGAGTCAGTTGGGGAGAGCCAGGTGTCTCACCCAATGCCAGGTCCAGGAGCGAATAAGGATGCCTACCACTTTGGACCATCAACGGAGGATGAGATGGAGGCTGATTTGAAAAGGATAGATGCCATGGATGAAGATCAAGAAGTCACCTCTCATCTCCAAGCAGAATTCATGATGGGGGAACTACCGAGCGTGGCTATTCCAACTTTGGTCATCCCTTCCAACTCTAGATTTCTTTCTTATGAAAATATGAAAAAGAGTTCCACTTGTTCTCCAGAAGCTATGCAGCATCCTTGGGTAAAAGGAGCCTTGGCCGTTATGGGCAAGCTCCGCAAAGAAATTATGGATCTCAAACAACAAGTCAATAAGCTCGAGGAGGAGAACCGCATCCTAAAGGGCATCATAGCCAAGAAGATCATAACACCAACCGTGAAGAAGGAGAAATAATCACATGGGTATGGGCACTCCCCTTGGCAACTGCCAAGCTTGGGGGAGGTGCCCCGGTATCGTATCACCATCACACTCCTATCTTTACCGCTTTATTTAGTTCGATCCTTTTAGTAGTATCTTGGTCTGGTAGTTTGAAGTCTTGATATCAAGTAGATTGAGTTTTGCTTTGTGATATCTTTTTGTAATCGAGTCTGTGTGCTATCTATAATAAAGTTTAGTGTTGAGTCAAGGGCTTTGCTATGTGCTATGATCTTGAGAAAGTAGAAAGAATAACAGAGTTCATATTGATCTTATGGATAGTGATAACTTCACACATAGAAAGTATGCAGCATAAAAATTGTTGAGAGTTGATGAACGTAGCCTTGGTCATCGTTGCAATTAATAGGAAGTGATAAGGAAAGAGGGATTCACATATAAATATATTATCTTGGACACCTTTTATGATTGTGAAGCACTCATTAAGTATGACATGCTAAAAGAGTTGATGTTGGACAAGGAAGACAACGTAATGGTTTATGTTTTCCGACATCTCAGTTAAAGTATATTGTCATTGACCTTCCAAACATGTTGAGCTTGCCTTTCCCCCTCATGCTAGCCAAATTCCTAGCACCAAGTAGAAATACTACTTGTGCTTCCAAATATCCTTAAACCCAGTTTTGCCATGAGAGTCCACCATACCTACCTATGGATTGAGTAAGATCCTTCAAGTAAGTTGTCATCGGTGCAAGCAATAAAAATTGCTCTCTAAATATGTATGACTTATTAGTGCAGAGAAAATAAGCTTTGTACGAACTTGTTGTGGAAGTAATAAAAGCGACGGACTGCATAATAAAGGTCCACATACAAGGGGCAATATAAAGTGACGTTCTTTTGCATTAAGATTTTATGCATCAACCCTAAACGCGCATGACAACCTCTGCTTCCCTCTGCGAAGGGCCTATCTTTTACTTTATGTTTTTACTTTATGCTTGAGTCAAGGTGATCCTCACCTTTCCCTTTTTCATTTTATCCTTTGGCAAGCTCCTCGTGTTTGAAAGATCATGATATATATATCCAATTGGATGTAAGTTAGCATGGGCTATTATTGTTGACATCACCTAAAGGTGAATACGTTGGGAGGCAACACAATAAGCCCCTATCTTTCTCAGTGTCCGGCTGAAACTCTATAACCACAAGTATTGCGTGAGTGTTAGCAATTGTAGGAGACTACGAGATAGTTGAGTATGTGAGCTTGCTGAAAAGCTCTATTATTGACTCTTTCTGATGTTACGATAAATTGCAATTGCTTCAATGACTGAGATTATAGTTTGTTAGTTCCCAATGAAGTTTTTGAACCATACTTGACATTGTGAATTACTTATTACTTGAGCATAGGAAATCATATGACAAAATCTATATATGTTGCTGTTATTAGAATGATCATGATGCCCTCATGTCCGTATTTTATTTTTATCGACACCTCTATCTCTAAAACATGTGGACATATTTCTCGATTTCGGCTTCCGCTTGAGGACGAGCGAGGTCTAAGCTTGGGGGAGTTGATACGTCCATTTTGCATCATGGTTTTATATTAATATTTATTGCATTATGGGCTGCTATTACACATTATATCTCAATACTTATGGCTTCTCTCTCTTATTTTACAAGGTTTACCATCAATAGGGGGAATGCCGGCAGCTGGAATTCTCGCTGGAAAAGGAGCAAATGTTGGAAACCTATTCTACACAGCTCCAAAAGTCCTGAAACTCCACGAAACAACTTTTTGGAATTAATAAGAATTGTTGAGCGAAAGAAATAGGCCAGGGGCCCACACCCTGTCTAGGAGACAGGGGGCGCCCCCCCCTATAGGGCGCCCCCTATCTCCTGGGCCCCCTGGTGGGCCTTCGGCGTCCATCTTCTGCTATATCATCACTTTTACCCTAGAAAAAAATCGTGGGCAAGCTTACAGGATGAAACTCCACCGCCACGAGGCGGAACCTTGGCGGAATCAATCTAGGGCTCTGGTGGAGCTGTTCTGCCGAGGACACTTCCCTTCGGGAGGGGGAAATCATCACCAACGATCCTCTCATCGGGAGGGGGTCAATATCCATCAACATCTTCACTAGCACCATCTCCTCTCAAAACCCTAGTTCATCTCTTGTATCCAATCTTGTATCAAAACCACAAATTGGTACCTTTGGGTTGCTAGTAGTGTTGATTACTCCTTGTAGTTGATACTAATTGGTTTACTTGGTGGAAGATCATATGTTCAGATCCTTTATGCATATTATTACTCCTCTGATTATGAACATGAATATGCTTTGTGAGTAGTCACGTTTGTTCCTGAGGACATGGTAGAAGTCTTGCTATTAGTAGTCATGTGAATTTGGTATTTGTTCGATATTTTGATGAGATGTATGTTGTCTTTTCCTCTAGTGGTGTTATGTGAATGTCGACTACATGACACTTCGCCATTATTTGGGTCTAGAGGAAGGCATGGGGAAGTAATAAGTAGATGATGGGTTGCTAGAGAGATAGAAGCTTAAACCCTAGTTTATGCGTTGCTTCGTTAGGGGCTGATATGGATCCATATGTTTAATGTTGTGGTTAGGTTTACCTTAATAATTCTTTTGTAGTTGCGGATGCTTGCAATAGGGGTTAATCATAAGTGGGATGCTTGTCCAAGTTAGGGCAGTACCCAAGTTCCGGTCCACCCACATATCAAATTATCAAAGTACCGAACGCGAATCATTTGAGCTTGATGAAAACTAGCTTGATGATAATTCCCAATGTGTCCTCGGGAGCTCCTTTCTCATTATTAGAAATTGTCCAGGCTTACCCTTTGCTACATAAAGGATTGGGCCACCTTGCTGCACTTTATTTACTTTATTTACTTGTTGCTCATTACTATTTATCTTATCACTAAACTATCTATTACCTACAATTTCAGTGCTTGCAGAGAAAACATTACTGAAAACCCTTATCATTTCCTTCTGCTCCTCGTTGGGTTCAACACTCTTACTTATCGAAAGGACTACAATAGACCCCCTACACTTGTGGGTCATCATCCTAAGTAGCCGAAACACCTTAGGAAACGGTAAAAAAACCGTGAACTCAAAATCTCAAGGAAAATGTCAAATGGTGGTAGTGGAATGCGTTGGTGGTTCCGGAGTTAGCAATTCGGAAGTTGTGGTGGTTGATGACTACGCGACTGTACCTAAGTAGCCGAAAAACCTTAGGAGACTCAAGTCACCCCACAAGAAACCACAAATGCTATATGGAGCAAAAATGGGTTAGGTTGCGGAAAGTTATGGTGGTTTTGCGGATGATATGGTGGACGGCCTAGGCAAAGATGCCAAAATGCCAAAAATTTTGATGGAGTCAAATGGTGGTAAAATCCAGATGAGCAGCTCGGGCATGTCGCTAGCTTTTCAACGAGCCAAAGAACACCCAAATCGGAGTTCAGGAGTGAAAGTTATGAGTGAAAACGTAAAGTGAACGCGGCTGATTCTGGGGGGTGCGGGTGCGCGGGGGTGGAAGGTGCGGGCACCCGGGGTGGTCCGAGGCAAACAGCCCGGGGGTGCGGGTGCCCGGGGTTTGGGGTGCATGCACCCAGGGTGGTTAGTGGGGGTGGGCAGGGGGGTCCGGGTGCCCGGGGTTTGAGGTCCGGGTGCCCGGGGGTGACGGATTTGGGCGGAAATTCGAGGATAAATGGGAGAAATTGGTGGATTTCATGGAGGGGAAGGTGGAGATGGATGGGAAAGCTAGATCCACTTGAAACCAAGCAAATACATGGATCAAATCCAACAAAACCTCATCAAACCAACAAATCACAAAAAATAGGGCTATTTTTGGTGGGGAATTTTCGAAATTGGGGAAGAACACACAAAAATAGGCTAGAAAACAAAGAGGGGAGGCTCCAATTTCGTGATAAACGTGGCTCATGATACCAAGATGTTGTAGGGTCAAACTCTAGGTGGGATCTTTTCACACTTGGAGGGGGAAAAGGAGGAAAAACTCAAGAACACAAAGAACAAAACTCTCAAACAAACCCAAATATCACATCCACTAGAGTAGCATACATGAGATCCACAAGATTACAAGATCAATCCAAGGATAATAGCACTAGGGTAAGGTTCTTCTCACTAGGTGAGGTCTTGCATCCAAAGAGGATCTTCTCCAAGAGGAGGGCTTGATCTCCAAGAGGAGCTTCTCTAAATGGAGGTCTAGATCTCCTAAAAGAGGAAGATGAGCAAAGCCCTCTTTTGTGTTCTAAATACTTTGTTGTCCTACAAATGAGCTAGGGGAGGTGCTTATATAGTCTAGGGACAAAATGAGAGGAAGAGGGGGATACAAGGGACCAAATCCCAAAAGTGCACGCAGGCACGCGGAGGAGTCCGGGCACCCGGGGGCAAACCGGCCGAGCACCCAGACCGGTCAGAGGCCTGCGCCCAGGCGGGACCAGGCACCTGGTGGCAAAGGGGCTGGGCACCCGGCCAGGTCACGGGCCGGCTGGGGAGTGGCCGGGCACCCGGGGAGGGACTGAGGCCGCGCCAGGAGCTGGGTCGGGCACCCAGTGGGTAACTGGGCCGGAGCAGGGGTGGCTCCGGCACCCGGTGGCCAGGGCCGGGCACCTGGTCGGGGCTGGGGCGGCCCAAGTGGGCGGCCGGGCACCCGTGGGGCGGCTGGGGCAGGGCCCAGGCCGAGGCTGGGCACCTGGGGAGTCCAGGAGGCTCCGCCTCCTTGCACGTCTTGCTGCCTCTCTCCTTCTCCTTCTTCTTGTGTGTCTGAGTCTTCGTCCCCACCTCCACATAGTCATCTCGTTGGTACCTGAGAGTGCACTATATCTCCGTTTGAGGTAGGCCCCGGTTCTCATGTGAAATCGAATGGAGTTTGAATAGGAAAGATATGACCTCAGTTTCGACGGTGCATGTGCGAGCTCTCGACGTTGGTCCTTTCCATGCTTGCGGAAGTGGTGTGACGTCCATGGTGATGGTCGAGGGATGCTCCGCATCAGGAAGGTATGGTGGACTCAAATGGAATAACTTTGGGGTTTATGGAGTTTGGATGCACAAGAAGTATTCCCGCTTAGTACAGGTGAAGGCTAGCAAAAGACTGGGAAGCGACCAACTAAGAGAGCGACAACATTCATAAACATGCATTAAAATTAATTTACACCTAAGTACAAGCATGAGTAGGATATAATCCACCATGAACATACATATCGTGAAGGCTATGTTGATTTGTTTCAACTACATGCGTGAACATGTGCCAAGTCGAGTCACTCAATTTATTCAAAGGAGGATACCATCCCATCATACCACATCATAATCATTTTAATAGCATGTTGGCATGCAAGGTAGACCATTATAACTCATAGCTAATTAAGCATGACACAAGCAACTATAATCTCTAAATGTCATTGCACATATGTTTACTTCATAATAGGCTGAATCAGGAATGATGAACTCATCATATTTACAAAAACAAAAGAGGTCGAGTTCATACCAGCTTTTCTCATCTCAATCAGTCCATCATATATCGTCATTATTGCCTTTCACTTGCACGACCGAACAATGTGTATAATAATAATAGTACACGTGCATTGGACTAAGCTGGAATCTGCAAGCATTCAATTCAAGAGAGAAGACAGAGTAATATGGGCTCTTAGAAAACAACAATCATGCATATGAGAGCCACTAAACATTTTCAACATGTCTCCTACTCTCGACCCCAAAAGGAAAGAAAATAAAATAAAAACTATTTACACGGGAAAGCTCCCAACAAGTAAAATAAGAATGAGAAATCTTTTTGGGTTTTCATTTTGATTACTACTACAAGCATGGAAATTAAACTAACTAATTTTATTTGGTTTTCTTATGTTTTATCAAACACACAAGAAGAAAGCTAGAAAAAAAATTAAACTAGCATGGATAATACAATGAAAGAGTATGAGCACCGACAACTAGAATAGTGTGTGAACATGAATGTAAAGTCGGTGAGAAATACGTACTCCCCCAAGCTTAGGCTTTTGGCCTAAGTTGGTCTATTGCCAAGGCCGCAACTACTCTCCCCGGTGTACTGAGGAGTGTCATCAGGATACCACTGACTAGCGAGCTCCTTCGGATCCCATTGATAAGATGATGGGCGATAAGGGTCCAGTGGAGGTTCCAGCTCAGGCTCTGGAGCGTATGCTTGGCCTCGATGAGCGTACACCGCTTTCGGCGAGACAAGATAATTAACTGCAGTCAAATCAAACAACAGAGGCGCAGGTAGGATAATAATCTCATTGTGTTTCTTATTAAATCTCAAGTTATACAGGAGCATCTTATCATAATTGTGAACAATAAACTCATGTGCTACCATGTTCCTGTAATCTAGAAGGGAAAGAGGCAACTTTGTCTCCTCTTTCTCATGGTGCCTAATAGGTATCTCAAAATGTTTAACAAGGCCTGCAGCATATATACCTCCAAAGATGGGGCCTTTTGTACAGTTCAGGCTTAGCCATTTAGCAATAACGGCACCCATACTAAAACTATTATCACCAAACAAGGCATGGAACAGAATAATAATATCAGGAACACTGAAGTTTCCACTATTTCCACGACCAATTAAGCATCGACTAGCAAATATGGCAAAGTAGAGTAAAACAGGAAAGTGTATGCTAGTGATTATCGCATCGGAACCCTTCTTCGGATCCCCTACAGTAATGGTGTTAACAAAACCATCTACATCTTTACGATGAGGTTCATCTAATCTGCCCTCAAAGGGTATTCTACATACTGCACAAAAATTACGTAAAGACATTTCCGTGAATTCATCATATAAATGGAATGATACTAAAGGAGGTGAATTCTTAGGATAGTAATAAAAGTTGTGCATGAAAGTATTGGTGAGTAAGAGATACTGATCGATCCGGTCATGGAGGAAGTCGGTGAGGCCCGCATTTTCAATCAAGGAATAAAGGTCTTCATAAATCCTGGCTTCTCTCAAGAAATTATAACATGGCCATTCACACGGCCGTACTTCCGCTACGTGAGGAAGATTATACTTGGCCTTTTCCTTCTCTTTAGCTTGTTTATCCTGGGAGCCTTGGCTAGAAGAGCCCCTCAAAAATCTCCTTATCATTTTCTGAAAATTTCTGAAATTTTAGTAACTTAAAAATAAAAGTGAATAAAACTAAACAAGATTGGTATCAACTACTCCGACAAGTGCCTAGAGCCTATATCATGCATTAGAATTACTTGGGACCTCATAAATTTGACATGCAAGCTCAAGAACAGGGTCACCTATGCAGGAAAAAATTGCAAAGAATAAAGCACTAGAACAAAAACTAATTGGATCAATGGAGGAGTCACATACCAAGCAACAATCTCTCAAAGCAGTTTTGTGAATGGAGCTTTGAGCAAGGAGAATGAAAATCGCAGCAAAACGAGCTAGAACTCGTGCTTGAGCTGGATGGGGATTTTTTTGGGAGGAAGATGGAGTGTGTGGGTGCAGGAATAAGTGGAGGGGGCCACCATGGGCCCACAAGACATGGGGGCGCCCAGGGGGTGTGGGCGCGCCCTCCACCCTCGTGGCCAGGTGCTTGCCCCCCTGCAGTGTTTTCAGTGCCTATAATCCTCAAATATTCCATAAAAAATCATACTAAAGTTGCAGGGCATTTGGAGCATTTTTATTTTCGGGATATTTTTATTGCATGGATAATTCAGAAAACTGATAGATAATACTATTTTTTCTTTATTTATTCTAAATAACAGAACGTAAAAAGAGGTACAGAAGGTTGTGCCTTCTAGTTTCATCCATCTCATGATCATCAAAATGAATCCACTAACAAGGTTGATCAAGTCTTGTTAACAAACTCATTTCGAATAACACGGAACCAGACAAATTTTGAATAACACTAAGTTACCTCAACGGGGATATGAACATCCCCAACAATAATAATATCATACCTTTTCTTAACAGTAGGGAGAGGAAATTCAAAACCTCCAATAATGATAGTTGGAATTTTTCCAATAGAATTGATGCTATGAACTTGAGGTTGTTTCCTTGGAAAGTGTACCGTATGCTCATTACCATTAACATGAAAAGTGACATTGCCTTTGTTGCAATCAATAACAGCCCCTGCAGTATTCAAAAAGGGTCTACCAAGGATAATCGACATCCTATCGTCCTCGGGAATATCAAGAATAACAAAGTCCGTTAAGATAGTGACATTTGCAACCACAACAGGCACATCCTCACAAATACCGACGGGTATGGCAGTTGATTTATCAGCCATTTGCAAAGATATTTCAGTAGGTGTCAACTTATTCAATTCATGTCTACGATATAAAGAGAGAGACATAACACTAACACCGGCTCCAAGATCACATAAAGCAGTTTTAACATAATTTCTTTTAATGGAGCATGGTATAGTTGGTACCCTTGGATCTCCAAGTTTCTTTGGTATTCCACCCTTAAAATTATAATTAACAAGCATGGTGGAAATTTCAGCTTCCGGTATCTTTCTTTTATTTGTAATATGATATCCTTCATATATTTAGCATAAGGAATTAATTTAAGCATATTAGTTAAGCGCATACGAAAGAAGATAGGTCTAATCATTTCAGCAAAGCGCTGAAAATCCTCATCATCCATTGTCTTGTATGGTTTAGGAGGAAAGGGCATAGGTATCTGAACCCATGGTTCTCTTTCTCTACCTTGTTTCCTAGCAACAAAGTCTCTCTTATCATAACGTTGATTCTTTGATTGTGGGTTATCAAGATCAACAGCAGGTTCAATCTCTACATCATTATTATTGCTAGGTTGAGCATCAACATGGACATTATCTTTAACAATATCACTAGGTTCATGTTCATCACGTGATTGTGTTTCAGCATCAGAAATAGAAATATTATTGGGATTCTCAGGCATGTCTATAACAGGTTCACTAGAAAGCATGCAAAGTACTATCATTTTTCTTTTTCTTCTTTTTGGAAGGACTAGGTGCCTCTAAATTATTTCTCTGAGAATCCTTCTCGATTCTCTTAGGGTAGCCTTCAGTATACAAAGGTTCCTGAGGCACTCTACCAGTTCTAGTAGCCACTCTAACAGCAAAGTCATGTTTATTATTTAATTCATTGAGCAAATCACTTTGAGCTTTAAGTACTTGCTTAGCATGAGTGGTAACCATAGAAGCATATTTGCTAATGAGTTTAAGCTCACCTTTAACTCTAGCCATATAATCACTCAAGCGTCCTATCTCGAAATCATTATTCTTTAATTCCCTACCAACATAAGCATTAAAACTTTCTTGTCTAGCCATAAAGTCATCAAATTCATCTAAGCATGGGATGCAATTTAGCAGAGGGAATTTCAACTTTATCATATCTATAGAGAGAATTTACCTTTACTACCTGTGTCAGGTTATCAAGACAATGTGGTTCTTCAACAGGCGGTATATTAAGACCATGTATTTCTTCAATAGGAGGTAAATCTTAACATCTTCATCTTTAATACCTTTTTCTTTCATTGATTTCTTTGCCTCTTGCATATCTTCAGGACTGAGAAATAGAACCCCCCTCTTCTTTGGAGTTGGTTTAGGAATAGGCTCAGGAGTTGGCTCAATTGGCTCAGGAATTGGCTCAGGAAGAGTCCAATTATTTTCATTAGTCAACATATTATTCAATAACAATTCAGTTTGGTCGACTGTTCTTTCCCTGAAAACACAACCAGCACAACTATCCAAGTAATCCTTAGAAGCATCGGTTAGTCCATTATAAAAGATATCAAGTATTTCATTTTTCTTAATAGGATGATCAGGCAAAGCATTAAGTAATCGGAGAAGCCTCCCCCAAGCTTGTGGGAGACTCTCTTCTTCGATTTGCACAAAATTATATATTTCCCGCAAGGCAGCTTGTTTCTTATGAGCAAGGAAATATTTAGCAGAGAAGTAATAAATCATATCTTGGGGACTACGCACACAAATAGGATCAAGAGAATTAAACCAAGTTTTAGCATCACCCTTTAATGAGAACGGAAATATCTTAAGGATATAATAATAGCGAGACTTCTCATCATTAGTAAATAGGGTGTCTATATAATTTAACTTGGTAAGATGTGCCACAACAGTTTCAGATTCATAGCTATAAAAAGGATCAGATTCAACTAAAGTAATAATCTCAGGATCAACGGAGAATTCATAATCCTTATCAGTAACACAGATAGGTGAAGTAGCAAAAGCGGGGTCAGGTTTCATTCTAGCATTAAGAGATTGTTGCTTCCATTTAGCTAATAACTTCTTAAGATCATATTTATCTTTGCAAGCAAAATAGCTCTAGCAACTTCCTCATCCATAACATAACCCTCAGGAACAACAGGCAATTAATAATCAGGGGGAGAACTTTCATCATCACTATCATCAATAATATCATCATTAATAATTTCATTCTCTCTAACCCTAGAAAGTTGTTCATCCAGAAATTCACCTAATGGCAAAGTAGTATTACGCACAGAAGTAGTTTCATCATAAGTATCATGCATAGAAGAAGTGGCATCATCAATAACGTGCGACATATCAGAATTCATAGCAGTAGCAAGTTTAGGTGTCGCAAGCTTACTCAAAACAGAAGGAGAATCTAGTGCAGAGCTAGATGGAAGTTCCTTACCTCCCCTCGTAGTTGAGGGAAAAATCTTTGTTCTTTCGTCTTTCAAGTTCCTCATAGTGATCAATAGATATAAATCCCAAGTGACTCAAAGAATAGTGCTATGCTCCCCAGCAACGGCGCCAGAAATTAGTCCTGATAACCCACAAGTGTAGGGGATCGCAACAGCTTTCGAGGGTAGAGTATTCAACCCAAATTTATTGATTCGACACAAGGGGAGCCAAAGAATATTCTTAAGTATTAGCAATTGAGTTGTCAATTCAACCACACATGGATAACTTAGTATCTGCAGCGAAGTATTTAGTAGCAAAAGAGTATGATAGTAATGGTAACAGTGGCAAAAGTAAAGATAGCAGTTTTGTAGTACTTGTAACAGTAGCAACGGAAAAGTAAATAAGCGAAGCACAATATGTGAAAAGCTCGTATGCATTGGATCAGGGATGGATAATTATGTCGGATGCGATTCCTCATGTAATAGCTATAACATAGGGTGACACAGAACTAGCTCCAGTTCATAAATGTAATGTAGGCATGTATTCCGAGTAGTCATACGTGCTTATGAAAAAGAACTTGCATGACATATTTTGTCCTACCCTCCCGTGGCAGCAGGGTCCTAGTGGAAACTAAGGGATATTAAGGCCTCCTTTTAATAGAGAACCGGAACAAAGCATTAGCACATAGTGAATACATGAACTCCTCAAACTACGGTCATCACCGAGAAGTATCCCGATTATTGTCACTTCGGGGTTGTCGGATCATAACACATAATAGGTGACTATAGACTTGCAAGATAGGATCAAGAACTCACATATATTCATGAAAACATAATAGGTTCAGATTTGAAATCATGGCACTCGGGCCCTAGTGACAAGTATTAAGCATAGCAAAGTCATAGCAACATCAATCTCAGAACATAGTAGATACTAGGGATCAAACCCTAACAAAACTAACTTGATTACATGGTAAATCTCATCCAACCCATCACCGTCCAGCAAGCCTACGATGGAATTACTCACGCACGGTGGTGAACATCATGAAATTGGTGATGGAGGATGGTTGATGATGATGACGGCAATGAATCCCCCTCTCCGGAGCCCTGAACGGACTCCAGATCAGCCCTCCCGAGAGAGATTAGGGCTTGGCGGTGGCTCCATATCGTAAAACATGATGAAACTTTCTCCCTGAGTTTTTCTCCGTGAAACGGAATATACGGAGTTGGAATTGAGATCGGTGGAGCATCAGGGGGCCCACGAGATAGGGGGGCGTGCCCAGGGGGAGAGGGCGCGCCCCCCACCCTCATGGACAGGGTGTGGGCCCCATGGCCTTGATTCTTTCGCCAGTATTTTTTATATTTTCCAAAAGTTATCTCCGTGGATTTTGAGGTCATTCCGAGAACTTTCGTTTTCTGCACAATAAACAACACCATGGCAGTTCTATTGAAAACAGCGTCAGTCTGGGTTAGTTTCATTCAAATCATGCAAGTTAGAGTCCAAAACAAGGGCAAAAGTGTTTGGAAAAGTAGATACATTGGAGACGTATCAACGAGGTCAAGCATCGCTCCACGCGGGTCCTGACGTTTGACGAAATGTAGCAGGACGCCACACGGAGGATGGATCTCATGCTGGGGGAGGAACGCCGCCGTCAAGCCTCACTCCTGGTGGTGAGGTACCAGCAGGCGATGCGGCGGTACCACTGCCGCAGCGTCCGCTCCAGGACGTTAGAGGTGGGCGACCTCGTCCTGAGGCGGGTGCTCTCTAGAGAGGGGCTGCATAAGCTCTCTCCCATGTGGGAGGGCCCGTTTAGGGTTGCCAGTGTCTCCAGGCCTGGCGCCGTGCGCCTGCAGACACAGGACGGGGTCCCCATCCAAAACGCCTGGAACATCCAGCACCTTCGGAAGTTCTACCCCTGAAGAAAGGCTGCGGCCTATGAAGCAAGGCTCCGGCCTGTGAAGGTCTCCGCTCATGACACTCTCACGTAATAATAAGTGGGGCTCTACACGCCCCGGAGTCTCCTGAGAGTCTCCCTGGGGCCTCATGGGGGCTCCCTCCCACGTCCTAGTGGCAGCACTTAGCTCCGCGCTGGTGAGAAGAATAGATTAGGTGCTGGGCGCGGCTGTTCATTTGCTTTCTGAAGTTGCTTGCAGTTTTCTTAGTAAGTTTTTCAGTGGATTTGGTATTCTCGAGTGCTGGTTCCTCAAGTGTGTTTTCTCCTAAGTTGCTTTGGTCTAAAGACGTGAGGGAAGTGGCAGTCGCCTGCCACTTCTCCTCGCGCTCCTCGCGCGTGGGCCTAGGTAGGTGTGTGCGCCCAGGGCCTGCCTTTGCACGCACGCACCACGCCGAACCTCGTTGTTTCAGCTTTATCCTCGCGAGGAGCCCTCGATCAAGTCCGCTGGCGCCAGCACCCCTCATGTCCGTGCCCCCCGGACAGCGCGACGCGGTGCAGCAGGCCCTTGATCTACGGCAGGGAGCTCGCGTAAGGGGAGAAAGTCACTTGACAAATTTTATCTTCCTGCAAGGGACAGCTCTGCCCCACTACGGCTACTGAGAGCATAAGGTGTATCTCCTGAGGGCACAGGGTGTACGCCTTGGGGGCTTGTCAAATACCTAAGGATAGGTTCTCATGAGGCAGAGGACGACTACACGTATCAAGCTAAGTGTGGGGACCCCGACTCATAAGTCGAGATCACCGAAATCACATGTACAGTGATCCCAGAGATCAATGCTCACTGAACACACCGAAGCTGAATAACAAGAGTCTTACATCCATACATACCATCTTACACAAATTATGACCATTATGGTCAAGTCTTACATTGATAAAGCCTTAAGGGCTGAACATCAAATGAAACACAAGCAGCGGAAATCTTCGTCGATAAGTAGAACCCATGCCATCTGCCTTAACCCTACAGGCATTCTGATTGGGAAATGTCCTAGTTTGCATGTTCGTCTCCAAAGAAATCTTCTTCAAACTCCGGTTCTTCCATGCCTGGTCAATTAAATAACCAGTGGCAAGCCAATGAGTACTTTGAATGTACTCGCAAGCAACCCATGTTTTGGTTCAAGATACAACAATGCATGATATAGGTGAATTTTTGCAGAAAGCTAATTTTGAGTGCAATGACATGTTCAACAACTCGTAAGACATGCATCAAGAGAATTCAAGTAACCATGAGGACAGGTTACAGATATCAACATAAGTAGAGTGGGCACCAACCCAACTCAATCATATCAAGTCCCTTGACTTGACCCAAGTAGTTTTATCAACACACACACATGGTTTGTAAACATGTGGACGTAGCCCAAGAGCGGATAGTCAACTGTCCTTGACCGTGGACACGGCTATTTGAATAGTTTTACACTCTGCAGAGGTTGCACACTTTACCCACAAGATTCGGGGAACTTCCGTGTCATCCACGACCCGCGATATCTCAAGTACCCGGGGTAAGCACCCGATCACTACCTTTCCCTAGACGACACTAACATGGAGTCCACTCGATTGGTAGTAACCCCCGTGCCTAACATTTCACATCACAAAGTTGTGGAGCCTCGCTCCCATATTCATCACATACCACAAGCACGGGGTAGCAAAGGTGTGTCCGGTGCCCTGTGAAAACAGTCATGGCCGCCCTACCTGGCACGACCCCGTCCCGAGAGAGCGCACCAACAACTCTCCCGTCACTAGTAATGCGGGCTCCAAGCTAGTATCGGTCTAGGTAATCAATAATGCCCTTTCCCATATAAGGGTAGAGTGGTTGCGCATGTAAGGTTGGAATAACGGTCGCAACTTAAACCAATCCGTTTTGAAAACAACACACACTTGCCTCGGTACACCACTTCATCATCAAGTGGCTACCCAACTCATCATCTCCCCCGGGCATAAGTGGCACCCGATGGGGTTTTCAAAAAGTCTTTTGAAAATACTTTGTCTCCTTCACCATGCATATACCCGTCCCTTTTTGCGTGGCATCTACTTTAGCATCCTATCTACTCCCACCGGCATAACCCTCATAAGAAGGTAGGGTCATGCATAATGCAAGTATCAACGAGGAAGTACGGTGGCAAACCATCAAAGTGGTTACCACCTCATCATGATTCCATTGCAACAACAATATGGTGCCATATAACATGCATAAAAAGGGTTTCATAGACATGGTCAAAGGGCTGCTTGCCTGGCTCAACAAAGTCTTCTGGGTCTTCAAAGTCTTCCGGTCCAACTCCTTCGTCAGCAACGCAATCTATAGTCGCAAAATAATAACGAGAAAAATAAGGCAATAATAAAATAGAAAAACCAAAGTGCTCAGAAAACTGTCAACTCATTTTTGATAAATACTAGGGTGAAAACTAAGAAGGGGGAAATTCCTAGTTTTGGATTTGGAGTAGCAGAATAGGAGAAATGGATTTACAAAGGTATATTTAAATGCTTAAAATCACATTTAAATATTTACAGTGAAGAAAAGTTTGTTGGATTTGAATGAAAGTTGCACCGTTAAATAGGTTGCAATACTTTAGGAATTTAGGAGTTGGAATTAATTTATTTGGACAATTATTTTATCTGTGGAATTTTTGGAAAGATGACAGAAAAAGAAAAAGCAAAAAGGCTCTGTGTCTGCTGGGCCAGAACAGCCACAGCGCAGCAGGCCCAGCCAAAGTGGCAGCCCAGCGCACTGGTGCACACGCGCGCGCCAGGTTTAAACCTGACGGGCGGGGCCCAGGCATCAGCGAGACAGAGGGGGGCCATGGAGGGGAGAGGCTGATAGGCGGGGCCCGCCTGTCATCCCTAACCCCGAGTCCAGACGGCTGGTGAGCTCACCGGCGACAATGCAGGGCACGGCGAGGTCGGGCGAGGGCACGGCTGGGCTCAGAGTCGTGTCACCGTTCGGGTGGAGGTGGTTTCGGTCGCCGGGGTAGCCTGGTTCGCCGGCGACGAGGTCACGCGGCGGAGGGGCTTCGGGTGTTGACAGTTCCGGCCGTTTCCGGCTGCTACAGAGAGGGGAAACAAGGGGGAAAGGATCAGAGGGCTGCAGGGGTTCCAGATCGACAGCAAAGAGGGCCGGGGATGGCCTGTACCTCGCGAACTCCGGTGAGCCGAAGCGGTGGAGCTCGAGCTCGATCTCGAGCTCGGGCGGCTCTAGAGAGGAACTGGGGTGCAGGGGGTGGTTTGGTAGTGCAGAGAGCGAGTGGTGAGGAGAGGAGAGCTCGGGGAGGCCCTTAAATAGGCGAACGGTGGGGTGCCGTGGACCCGTGCGCCGGCGAGCTCCTGCTTGTCGTCACAGGGCTCGAGAGGAGATGGCACCGTGTCTGGGGTGTTACTGGGCGTGGACTACGCCGAGGGGAGCTAAGGGAGAGAGCGGGGAGGCGTCAGAGATGACGCGCGTGTGAGCCGCGCCATTGGCACGCTTGGGCGGCCAGCGCGCGCGTGAGCAGGGGCGAGAGAGGGGGAGAGAGGAGGGGGGACAGAGGCGTGGTGAGTCACAGACGTCGAGGCGGATCGTCGGGCGCGCTGGGGAGGCCCGAGGTGGCCGGAGGCGGTTGGAAGGGGGAGGCTACAGTGCGGAAGGGCACTGTAGCGCGCTCCAGAGCGTGCAAATGGCTGACATAGCCATTCCTTATGCAATGCGGACGCGTCCAAAGGTGTCTGATAGCTCAAGGGTGGAGTAAATAAGTAGGAGATGGCCTTGGATGCCCTGGGTGGCCAGTAGGGGAAGAAAGAGGTAGAATAAGAGGGGAAAATGGGATGTCCAGAGAGAGAAAGTGGGGTTTTACCCATCCAATAATTGAGCTGTGGGTTTGCCATTGTTGCTGGGGGTGAAAGGGGACTAGGAGGGGTTGTGGTAAAAAGTGGAGCTCATGGAGATTAGTGGAAGAGCCCCAAACAGGGTTTTTAGTAAACATGCAGAAGGTGTTTGATATGGTTTTGGGGTACTTGCACTAATTTACTTCTTGTGGCACTTGGCAGGGGTGTTTGTCATGACAAAATGATAGGGAAAAAGGAAGATGAGCTCATTTGGAAGAGTTTGCTAATGAAACTTTGGCAAACCCTAGAAATTAGCAGAAATGAACTTGTGTAGATCTAGTTGAGCAAATCACTTCTCCTTGATGCACCACTTGGTGTAGTGGCCTCCTTTGGTCATGTGAACATGCTCACAAAAGTTGGGGTCAAGGAGAGAAAGTTGGTAGTACAAACTTGCTCAAATATGATTCTGGTCAGAGAGGGTTTTGGGGCATTTTGGTGAAACAAAATGACTTTAATTGACATGAGGCTTTGCAAGGTGATCACAATATGCACTTGTGACTTGCTAGATTTTCCTTGGATTTTCTTGAAAATATTTCCTGTAGAAATATTTCAAATCCTTGAAATGGGCAGAAATGGTTTTGGGAGGTTTTGTCCAATATGTTTAACATGACCATGTGTTGAAACTCTTATATATGGAAAATATATGTCCACTGAGTTTCCCTGATTTTTGTCAAATATTTTTGTAACAATAAAATATTTTTTCCCTATTAAAGACCATTTCTGGCCTTAAGAAAAAGCTTTTAAATAAAATAGTAAAATAGCTTTTAAAATTATACTTTTGTGGTTTATGGGAGTCCTACATCTAATTGGATTCAAATATACCTTTTGAAATATTTTTCATGCCCCAAATCAAGTACTTGCAGTGCAAACCTCAATTTAGGGGGTTTTGGAAAACTAATTTTTGAAAATACTATTTGGCCAAATTATTTTTGTAAGAAAATACTATATTGCTCTGTACACATGGCATGATCATTGGGCAGAAGTTTGGGGCAAGGAGATGAAGTATATAAGGTGGAGTTGTGTTGACTTTAAAGAACACTTAAAAATCACAGAGAGAAAACCAACTCCAAATAAAAGCCAAATAATGCAAAAGTTTTTGTTGGTCCAAATTTTCATGCTTTAATAATGCAAATGAAATGTTACAAAATGCAGGGTGTGACAGACCTACCCCCCTTACAAGAATCTCGTCCCCGAGATTCCTAAACTAGGCTTTAAAGAGATACGGAAACTCGGATCTAAGGTAGTCTTCACGTTCCTAGGTGGATTCTACTTCAGTGTGGTTGCTTCGAGTGTATCGCTCAGCCTCATCCAAAATGCAGATGGGCCTCTAACGGTAGGTCAAATCAGGATGAAGGTCAATGGCTTGGTGATTGACGTCCTTGTAGAGATCAGGCTTGACTGGAACTTGGAGGCACTTTCGGAGTTGTGACACGTGGAATACGTTGTGCACATCGGATAGTTCAGGTGGCAGTTCCAACTAGTAAGCCACTTCTCCTCATTGTTCAGTAATCTCGAAGGGGCCGAAATAATATCTACCGGAAATCAAATGAGTTGATTTGTATTTTGTATTCTATACTATGTTTTCTTTATATATTAAATATGAAGTTCTTACTCTTTCTGTTGTTTGGAAAGATCGAACACACGATGTTCCTATTTCTTTATTTTGTGATGAGTCGTATGCTTGCGACAATAACAACAAATTTTTTTGAATTCTAATTGTCCGGGTGTATTGTGGCGATTCTTTTGAGTACTATATCTAGAAATCCCCGTCGATTCCTCATTGGCACCTTTTCGAACACAACTGATGCATTCCAAAATAACTCTGATTCTAACATCTTTTCCCTTGGCCATGAACCTCCTTTTCTTTTTGGGAAGCAATGGTTTATCCAAACTTCAAAAATAAAAATCTATTTTTTAATCTGTTTGTGAGAAAGCGTGAAGAGAGCCAAGAGACTTTAATTTTGGATTTCAACAATAAGAAATAAGAAAGAATTTTACGAATTGTACTAATTTTTATTCGTAGGAGGGGATTATTAAACCCTTTTTGATTTTTTTTAGATCGTTGAATCCCTTTGTACTTATCCCTTTCCAATCCCTTTTAATCAACAAGAATTTTGTAACATTTTTTCTTTATATATTTTATACTTGTTTTTTAATAATATAGAATATATAGAAGGGTTTCTCATTTAAATCTATTTATATCTATTTATATATCAAGTATACTCCATATATAGATATATGGTATGGAAGCCTATCCCCCATATAAGATAAGACGAGGGGATAAAAAGAAGGGAAAATGAAAATAGCTAATTAAGTTCAGAATGGTATTCCATAAAGGAAAGGAATTCCAATCAAAACAAAAAATACTGAGTCTCTTAAACAAGACATTCTAAAACTTAGGTAATTTATAGTCATTAGGATTTTAGTTCTATATGAAGTAAGGACTATTCGATAATTTCTTATAAACATAGGTTTTCATTGGAATTCACTCAATCAGTTAATTATGGAACAAGAGAGCTGTTTCATCTTTGTTTTAAAGAAATATAAAAATGACCACCAAAATCCTTCCAAAGATATTGACACTGCCTGATGCTCATGACCAACAATACTATGTAGGGATGACACTTGTTGAATGGTGATGCCTGGGCTGAATAAGCAGCTGCAAGGATTTATCCCAGAAAGTTGTTTTAATATTGACCCACTGAGAGAGAAGCATGTTCCTGAGCATCCATAACCTCGGAATTGATCTTATCTTTCCCTTTCTTTTTTGCTCCCGTGCTTAGATCGAACAATATTGCGAAATCAGTGATACGAAAAATCCTCTTCCATTCTTTCAGGCTGCAGGCAACTTAGAGAAGAAAACAGGCTTACATCTCCAAGCCACACTAGGTAGGGCAAGGAATAGTCCCTATCACGACTGGTTCTTTTCTTCTTCTATAAGCCTCTGCTGAGGTGCGAGCTTCCCTTTAACATGGAAACGCTGGGTTCCCTTGAGAGGTGTGACCCGGAGATAGACATGGTCTCCAACTCGGAAGTTTACGTCTCTACGACGTGAGTCAACGTAGCTCTTCTGCCTTGACTTGGCAGTCTTCAAACGCTCTCTGACAAGCTGGACTTGCTCTTCTGCTTTACGGAGGATATCGGGCCCAAAGACAAGTCCTTCTCCGGTTTCTGACCAATTGAGGGGTGTGCGGCATTTCCGTCCGTATAACACCTCAAATGGTGCCATCTGAAGGCTTGACTGATAACTGTTGTTGTAAGAGAACTCGGCAAAAGGGAGGCAATCTTCCCACCTAGCTCCATATGCTAAGACACAGGCTTGGAGCATGTCTTCGAGTATCTGATTCACTCGTTCTGTCTGACCTCCGGTCTGTGGGTGCAAAGCAGTGCTGAAGGACAACTTGGTCCCCATGGCCTCTTGGAACTTCTTCCAGAACCTTGAGGTAAACTAGCTTCCTCGATCTGACACAATCTCCTTGGGAACACCATGAAGGCTTACGATTCTGTTGATGTAGAGGCTAGCTAGCTGGTTTCCCTTGTAAGTCGTTTTGACAGGAATGAAATGGGCTACTTTGGTCAAATGGTCGATTATGACCCAGATGGAGTCATGTCCCTTGTTTGACCTAGGTAGTCCAGTGATGAAATCCATTCCGACTTTATCCCATTTCCACTCAGGAACCTTGAGTGGTTGGAGCAATCCAGCAGGTCGCTGATATTCAGCCTTGACTCTTTGGCATACATCACACTTTGCAACATAGGTGCCAATGTCCCTTTTCATCCCGTGCCACCAAAATCTTTCCCTCAGGTCTTGATACATCTTGGTTCCTCCAGGATGGATGGAATATGGGGTGTCATGAGCTTCTTGCAAGATCAGATTCTTGAGCTCAACCTTGTTGGGCACGCAAATGCGATTCCCAAACCACACAATTCCTTTCTCATCCTCTGAGAATCCTGGGGCCTTGCCTGCCTTGATCTTCCTCTTGATGCCTTCAATACTTTCGTGTCCCTTCTGAGCTTCCTTAATATCATCCATCAAGGTAGGCCTAACTTCGAGGTTGGCCAAGAATCCTGGTGCAACCAGTTCCAACCCGAAGCTTTTAAGTTCTTCATACAAGGCGGGCAACTTGTCCTTAAGCATAGCATTCAAGGAACAAGCCTTTCTGCTTAATGCATCTGCTACCACAATAGCCTTCCCAGGGTGGTATTGAACACTGAGGTCATAATCCTTGATCAACTCTAGCCATCTTCTTTTCCTCATGTTCAATTCCTTTTGAGTGAAAATATACTTCAGACTTTTGTGATCCGTGTATATCTCACACCGCTTCCCTAGGAGGTAATGTCACCATGTCTTCAGGGCATGAACCACTGTTGCTAACTCAAGATCATGAGTAGCATAGTTCTCTTCATGAGGCCGTAGTTTCCTTGAAAGGTAAGCTACGACTCTGCCTTCTTGCATCAGAACACCTCCCAGTCCAGTTTTTGATGCATCACAATATATCACAAACTCCTTGTGTATATCTGGTGTGGCAAGAACTGGGGCGGTGGTCACTCTCTTCTTCAGCTCCTGGAAGCTCTCTTCGCACTTCGGCGTCCATTCAAACTTCTTGCCCTTCTTCAAGAGCTGAGTCATGGGTCGGGCAATGCTTGAGAATCCTTCAACGAACTTGCGGTAATATCCTGCGAGTCTGAGGAAGCTTTTGACTTCCTTCACATTACTTGGGGATTGCCATCCAGTCACGGCTTCAATCTTAGCGGGATCGACCGACAATCCTTCTTCGGTCAAAACATGACCCAAGAATCCAACTTCACGCAGCCAAAATTCGCACTTGCTGAACTTGGCATACAGTTGGTGCTCTCGAAGCTTGTCTAGGACCATCCTCAAGTGTTGCTCGTGCTCTTCTTCCATCTTTGAGAAGACAAGAATGTCATCAATGAAGACAACGACAAACTTGTCCAAATATTCCATGAAGACCTTATTCATGAGATACATGAAGTAGGCTGGGGCATTGGTTAATCCAAAGGACATGACTGTGCACTCATACAGGCCATATCTGGTTACAAATGTTGTCTTCAGAATATCTTGGGGTCTGATTTTCAGCCGGTAGTACCCAGATTCAAGGTTGATCTTGGAGAACACCTTGTCCCCATTGAGTTGATCAAACAGATCTTCGATCTTGGGAAGTGGATACTTGTTATTAATTTTAACTTCATTGAGGGAGCGGTAGTCAATGCACAAGCGGATGGTACCCTCCTTCTTTGCCACAACAGAATAGGTGATCCCCAAGGGGAGGCACTAGGGCGGATAAATCCCTTCCTCAACTGCTCTTCCAGTTGCTTCTTCAATTCTGCTAACTCCTCTGATCCCATTCTATAAAGCTTCTTATAGATGGGTCCCGCTCCGGGTATGAGCTCGATGATGAACTCAATGTCTCGGTCAGGAGGCATTCCCGGTAGCTCATCAGGAAAAACATCAAGGTATTCGCATACTACCGGCACTTGTTCCAATCCAACTTCAGTCAGACAGTTGACTTGGTTGGCTTGAGCAGAGGAGGGGTTGGAGGCAAATTTAACTTCAACTCCTTGCTCATTGGTCACAGTGACAGTCCGGTTGGCACAATCTAACAAGCCTTGGTGCTTGATGAGCCAATACATTCCTAAGATCACATCCAAGCCTTGCGATCTTAAGATGATAAGGTCTGCTAGGAAGTCTACCCAATTAATGACAATCCCGACTCCTTTACATCCTACCTTGGCTCTCATCTCTGCTCCGGGGGTTTGTACCACCATAGGGTTATTCAGGGGTGTAGGGGTCATGCTACTTTTTAATGCAAACCTTTGGGTGATGAATGAATGTGTGGCCCCAGAATCAAACAAGACAGTTGCAGGTGCTAAATTGACAAGGAACCTACCCAGCACGACGTCCGGGTCTTCTTGGGCTTCTTCTGCAGTGACATGATTCACACGACCCTTGCCATTGTTGGGCAGGTTGCGGGGAGCTTGGTTCCTTGGTGGCATTCCATGGCCTTGTCCTGGGTTCTGCACATTGGGGAGCGGGGCATCGGGCTTCTTGTTGGGGCAATACTTGGAGTAGTGTCCTGGCTGACCACATCCAAAGCAAGTGACTTGATTGGGGTTGCTGCTCTTGTCGGTATTGTTATTGGGGTTGTTGTAAGCTGTCCTGGGGTTGGCATACTGCTGAGGTGGATAGTTGGTGCGGGGTGCAGGAGCTCTTGGCTGCTGATAGGTTGGCTTGACCGGGGTTGGCTGCCACGGGAGAGCCTTCTGGTTGCTGGAGCTACCCTTGCTGATCATCTTGCGCTTACGGGTATCATCCAAAGCATGTCGCTTGTCCTCAAGCATGAGTGCCTTGTTCACCAGATCAAGAAAGGTTGGGCAGTCACACACAACAAGCGAGTACTGCAGAGTCTGGTTAAGGCCTTCCATGAAGCGCTCCTTTTTGGCAGCATCAGTGCTGACATCCTCAGGAGCATACCTTGAGAGAACACTGAACTTCTGCATGTACTCCTTGAAAGTGCTACTTCCTTGCTTCAGGGCTCGGAACTCACGCTTCTTGATGGCCATGATTCCGGAAGGAATGTGGGCCTTGCGAAATTCTGCCTTGAAGTCATTCCAGGTGATGTTTTGCTCAGCATGCATGGCCTTGAATCCATCCCACCAAGCTCTGGCAGTTCCCCCGAGACAGTGGGCAGCATACGCCACCTTCTCACAGTCCTTAGTGCATCCGACTAGTGCCAGCAGATCCTCAATGGTGCGGACCCAGTCGTCTACATCCAGGGGTTCAGCAGTCTCGATGAAGGTGGGTGGTGCATGCTTCTTGAACTCCACCAACGTGGAACGTCCATTGTTGTGTCCCGCCGGCTAGCGATTGACAGCTTCAGCAATCATCTGGAGGGCTGCAGTGTTGGCTTGGCATTCCTCTCGGAAGGCTTGGAGAAGCTGAGCCATGTCCATGCTTGGAGGAGGTGGGGGGTGGAGTCTGTCCTCGGGCTTGGTCCTGGCTGGCTCCTGCTTCAGCAGAACCTCCGGCTTCTTGCTGCTGGGTAGAGGTACCAGTATGTGTTACAACAGGCATCCTGTTGGAGCGGTCAAGGTCTCATGATTGGGAAAGATGGGGAAAGCAATATAGATGGGACGCCTAGTAACGGGGTTGGTATGACACTAATTGTTTTCATGCAAGGGCCAAACACATTCATTAAAGTCCAAAATGGGTGATGTAGTCGCTTACAAGTTCCCGAAGGAAAGCACGACGTCCATCAAACACATCAAAAGAAAACACAACACTACATGGTTTCATATGAACCATTACAAGGACTCGACTTTGCATAGGGGTACACGACCTATCCTACCGTAGGGGTTACTAACGGGCATATCCAAGTTGCGAATGATGCCTAAGTGGTGGAATGCTCGGTCGTGTAGTCTGGCTCTTCTGGGTCTTCCTACTCATCATCAGCATCCTGACTTTCCTCTTCACTCGAAGAGGTGGGGGAGTGGAGGAGCTCAACACGGCGTTGCTTTGCTGGTGGGGTGAAGAGATTGTGGTAGTCCCTTGCGCTCATGCGGTGTTGCTGTGGTGGTTCTCCATCCTTTGGGGGTCTTCCGCCTCTGTATGCAATTGCGGGCTGTCCAGGGGGAGCACCTTCTTTCTTGATCCTATCCGTCTTCACTTGAGCTTGGAGAAGGAGTGCCTTGGTCTCATGAAGTTCCTTTCGGAGCTCCATTGATTCCGAGGCCAAGTGTTGTGCCAAACTATCGGCACAAAGGCTGAAGTAGGTCTGGAATCGGAGTGGAAGTCCTTCTTCTAATGGTGGAGCTGGTGCACTGCTCTCATCCTCACCTTCCTTCCGATAAGGCAAGAAGCGGGTTGCCAACTCGTCTGCCATCTCTGGAAGAAGGTCTCGGAGGCGGGTGAGTGCCTTGAGGGTTGCCGTCTCGACGGCAAGAACCAGAGTTGCCATCTGGGGTCCCTCGAAGAACCAGCTTGTTGGAGAGTCATTAGCCTTCACGATCACTTCCACATGATACTCCGTCTCGGTGTCATTGATCCAATTCTCATGGTAGGTGAAAATGGGGGCTCAGTGAAACTGGCACTTCATGAGGCTATCCTCGAGAAGCACGGGAAATCTGGTGGTCAAGAAGTCTTCGGGTACGGCAGCGATCTACAAAGGTTTAATGGGAGAGGTCAATAATGGAAATATATCTTGGGTTGGGTAAGCTTTAGAAAAGAAGAGAAGTTTAGATGGTCTCAAGCTAACTAACGTCCATGCTAACTAAGGCTTCCTACAATCAGGATGGCTCTGATACTAGCTCTATGGGGACCCCGACTCATAAGTCGAGATCACCGAATGCACGTGTACAGTGATCCCAGAGATCAATGCTCACTGAACACACAGAAGCTGAATAACAAGAGTCTTACATCCATACATACCGTCTTACACAAATTATGACCATTATGGTCAAGTCTTACATTGATAAAGCCTTATGGGCTGAACATCAAATGAAACACAAGCAGCGGAAATCTTCGTCGATAAGTAGAACCCATGCCATCTGCCTTAACCCTACAGGCATTCTGACTGGGAAACATCGTAGTTCACATGTTCGTCTCCAAAGAACTCTTCTTCGAACTCCAGTTCTTCCATGCCTGGTTAATTAAATAACCAGTGGCAAGCCAATGAGTACTTTGAATGTACTCGCAAGCAACCCATGTTTTGGTTCAAGATACAACAATGCATGATATAGGTAAATTTTTGCAGAAAGCTAGTTTTGAGTGCAATGACATGTTCAACAACTCGTAAGACATGCATCAAGAGAATTCAAGTAACCATGAGGATAGGTTACAGATATCAACATAAGTAGAGTGGGCACCAACCCAACTCAATCATATCAAGTCCCTTGACTTGACCCAAGTAGTTTTATCAACACACACACATGGTTTGTAAACATGTGGAGTAGCCCAAGAGCGGATAGTCAACTGTCCTTGACCGTGGACACGGCTATTTGAATAGTTTTACACTCTGCAGAGGTTGCACACTTTACCCACAAGATTCGGGGAACTTCCGTGTCATCCACGACCCGCGATATCTCAAGTACCCGGGGTAAGCACCCGATCACTACCTTTCCCTAGACGACACTAACATGGAGTCCACTCGATTGGTAGTAACCCCCGTGCCTAACATTTCACATCATAAAGTTGTGGAGCCTCGCTCCCATATTCATCACATACCACAAGCACGGGGTAGCAACGGTGTGTCCGGTGCCCTGTGAAAACAGTCATGGCCGCCCTACCTGGCACGACCCCATCCCGAGAGAGCGCACCAACAACTCTCCAGTCACTAGTAATGCGGGCTCCAAGCTAGTATCGGTCTAGGTAATCAATAATGCCCTTTCCCATATAAGGGTAGAGTGGTTGCGCATGTAAGGTTGGAATAACGGTCGCAACTTAAACCAATCCGTTTTGAAAACAACACACACTTGCCTCGGTACACCACTTCATCATCAAGTGGCTACCCAACTCATCATCTCCCCCGGGCATAAGTGGCACCCGATGGGGTTTTCAAAAAGTCTTTTGAAAATACTTTGTCTCCTTCACCATGCATATACCCGTCCCTTTTTGCGTGGCATCTACTTTAGCATCCTATCTACTCCCACCAGCATAACCCTCATAAGAAGGTAGGGTCGTGCATAATGCAAGTATCAACGAGGAAGTACGGTGGCAAACCATCAAAGTGGTTACCACCTCATCATGATTCCATTGCAACAACAATATGGTGCCATATGACATGCATAAAAAGGGTTTCATAGACATGGTCAAAGGGCTGCTTGCCTGGCTCAACAAAGTCTTCTAGGTCTTCAAAGTCTTCTGGTCCAACTCCTTCGTCAGCAACGCAATCTATAGTCGCAAAATAATAACGAGAAAAATAAGGCAATAATAAAATAGAAAAACCAAAGTGCTCAGAAAACTGTCAACTCATTTTTGATAAATACTAGGGTGAAAACTAAGAAGGGGGAAATTCCTAGTTTTGGATTTGGAGTAGCAGAATAGGAGAAATGGATTTACAAAGGTATATTTAAATGCTTAAAATCACATTTAAATATTTACAGTGAAGAAAAGTTTGTTGGATTTGAATGAAAGTTGCACCGTTAAATAGGTTGCAATACTTTAGGAATTTAGGAGTTGGAATTAATTTATTTGGACAATTATTTTATCCTGTGGAATTTTTGGAAAGATGACAGAAAAAGAAAAAGGAAAAAGGCTCTGTGTCTGCTGGGCTAGAACAGCCACAGCGCAGCAGGCCCAGCCAAAGTTGCGGCCCAGCGCACTGGTGCACGCGCACGCGCCAGGTTTAAACCTGACGGGCGGGGCCCAGGCATCAGCGAGACAGAGGGGGGCCATGGAGGGGAGAGGCTGATAGGCGGGGCCCGCCTGTCATCCCTAACCCCGAGTCCAGACAGCTGGTGAGCTCACCGGCGACGATGCAGGGCACGGCGAGGTCGGGCGAGGGCACGGCTGGGCTCAGAGTCGTGTCGCCGTTCGGGTGGAGGTGGTTTCGGTCGCTGGGGTAGCCTGGTTCGCCGGCGACGAGGTCACGCGGCGGAGGGGCTTCAGGTGTTGACGGTTCCGGCCGTTTCCGGCTGCTACAGAGAGGGGAAACAAGGGGGAAAGGATCAGAGGGCTGCAGGGGTTCCAGATCGAGAGCAAGGAGGGTCGGGGACGACATGTACCTCGCGAACTCCGGCGAGCCGAAGCGGTGTAGCTCGAGCTCGATCTCGAGCTCGGGCGGCTCTAGAGAGGAACTGGGGTGCAGGGGTGGTGGTTTGGTGGTGCAGAGAGCGAGTGGTGAGGAGAGGAGAGCTCGGGGAGGCCCTTAAATAGGCGAACGGTGGGGTGCCGTGAACCCGTGCGCCGGCGAGCTCCTGCTTGTCGTCACAGGGCTCGAGAGGAGCTGGCGCCGTGTCTGGGGTGTTGCTGGTTGTGGACTACGCCGAGGGGAGCTAAGGGAGAGAGCGGGGAGGCGTCGGAGATGACGCGCCATTGGCGCGCTCGGGCGGCCAGCGCGCGTGTGAGCAGGGGCGAGAGAGGGGGAGAGAGGAGGGGGACAGAGGCGTGGTGAGTCACAGACTTCGAGGTGGATCGTCGGGCGCGCTGGGGAGGCCCGAGGTGGCCGGAGGCGGTTGGAAGGGGACGGCTACAGTGTGGGAGCGCACTGTAGCGCGCTCTAGAGCATGCAAATGGCTGACATAGCCATTCTTTATGTAATGCGGACGCATCCAAAGGTGTCTGGTAGCTCAATGGTGGAGTAAAGAAGTAGGAGATGGCCTTGGATGCCCTGGGTGGCCAGTAGGAGAAGAGAGAGGTAGAAGAAGAGGGAGAAATGGGATGTCCAGAGAGAGAAAGTGGGGTTTTACCCATCCAATAATTGAGCTGTGGGTTTGCCATTGTTACTGGGGGTGAAAGGGGACTAGGAGGGGTTGTGGTAAAAAGTGGAGCTCATGGAGATTAGTGGAAGAGCCCCAAACAGGGTTTTTAGTAAACATGCAGAAGGTGTTTGATATGGTTTTGGGGTACTTGCACTAATTTACTTCTTGTGGCACTTGGCAGGGGTGTTTGTCATGACAAAATGATAGGGAAAAAGGAAGATGAGCTCATTTGGAAGAGTTTGCTAATGAAACTTTGGCAAACCCTAGAAATTAGCAAAAATGAACTTGTGTAGATCTAGTTGAGCAAATCACTTCTCCTTGATGCACCACTTGGTGTAGTGGCCTCATTTGGTCATGTGAACATGCTCACAAAAGTTGGGGTCAAGGAGAGAAAGTTGGTAGTACAAACTTGTTCAAATATGATTCTGGTCAGAGAGGGTTTTGGGGCATTTTGGTGAACCAAAATGACTTTAATTGACATGAGGCTTTGCAAGGTGATCACAATATGCACTTGTGACTTGCTGGATTTTCCTTGGATTTTCTTGAAAACATTTCCTATAGAAATATTTCAAATCCTTGAAATGGGCAGAAATGGTTTTGGGAGGTTTTGTCCAATATTTTTAACATGACCATGTGCTGAAACTCTTATATATATGGAAAATATATGTCCACTGAGTTTCCCTGATTTTTGTCAAATATTTTTGAAACAATAAAATAATTTTTCCCTATTAAAGACCATTTCTGGCCTTCAGAAAAAGCTTTTAAATAAAATAGTAAAATAGCTTTTAAAATTATACTTTTCTGGTTTATGGGAGACCTACATCTAATAGGATTCAAATATACCTTTTGAAATATTTTTCATACCCCAAATCAAGTACTTGCAGTGCAAACCTCAATTTAGGGGTTTTTGGAAAACTAATTTTTGAAAGAGTTAATTACACTTTTAGTACATAAACTTGCACATCGGGTACAAATTCATACATAAAGTTGAAAAATGACTCAAATTACCCCTACAACTTGTGTTTGAGATACAAATTCATACATTTCCGTCGCTGTCCGTTAAAAGTTCCGTTAACTATGTCTACATGGCATGCCAGCATGGCCATGCCCGCGCCTATGTGTGGGTCCCATCTGTAAGTAATAAATAAGGGGGAAAATTACAGAGATGCGCAAGAACTACTGCAAGGAATCGAACCAGAGAGCTCACGCCTCGCGCTTGGTTTCCCTAGTCAGTGTGCCACCTTAAATTTCCCTTCTTACCAGAAGGAGATGGCACTCGAGCAATAGAAGCTATATAATGCGCTCACTGAACCGGACAATTTTTTAGAAAACGGTGGTCCAAACTAGGATGTCGAACCAATCATACGCACGTAATTTATAAAATTAAAATGCACAGAGTAGGATTCAAACCTAAATCGCAAAATGACTCTAGGTTTGGCCACATAACTATCTTGCTGGCGCCGTTGCAGGTCCGCCTCGTCTCTGGTGGCCCTAGGGCCATGCGGCGTGGTGGATCCTGGCAAGGGCCGGCGGGAGGGCTCTGATTCTAGTTAGTTTTTCCGTTTTGTTAAAGCATCTCCAACAGGCGCGCAACGCGTGCCGCGCTAAAAAATGTTTACAGCGCCAGAATCGTGAGTTTTTGGGCGGCCGCTGGAGCGCCGCCGCAAAATATAGCGCGCGCGAGCCGCTGCAGCAGACGCGCTATATTTCTTCTCTTTTCTACCGTGACTCGATACATATTCGGCTCCGACTCTATAGGCATAGACACATAGAAAACAATAGATAAAAATGATAGATAGATAGTACATAGATAGATAAAAACGATACATAGATAGTGCATAGATAGTTCATAGCCTCCTCCTACGATAGATATAAAACGATAGATAAAAAAACTACTCCTTGTCGTCCTCATCCTCCGACTCAAACTCCGTCGTGGTGATGTCCTCCTCCGACGTCTGAATGAAGAGGTCAAGATACCGATCGTCCTCGGAGTCCCAGGACGACTCTTCTCCTAGCTCGATGTTGAATAGTGCAACCTGCTTCCGTGTACGCCTGTCCTCGCGATAGGCGGCTCGCTGTGCCCTCCTCTCCTCCCTCTCCGCCCTCCTTTGGGCGAAGAACTGTTGCTCGTTGATGACGTCCTGCGGGAAGCATTAGCGCCACAGCTCCATGGCTTCCTCGTCCATCTCGGCGAGGCTGAGACGCCGCTCCCGCCTCCGGTTCTCGCGACGATCCTCGTCGGTGATAAGCCGCGGGGGAGGCACCAGCTCCCACGTGCACCTCTGGGAAGTTCATGTCCCTACAGGACCGCCGGAGGTGCCACGCCGCCGCATCGTACGCGCGAGTGGCCTTGTGGGCGGTGTCGAAGGTGCCGAGGCCGAGGCGCATCTCGATGGACCGAATCTTGGCGGAGAAGGAGCCGGAGGGGCGCGCGTAGACGCCGCGGTAGCCCGAAACTCCCTAGCGGGGCGGCGCGATGGTGGCGCGTTGGCGGCGAGGCGAGGAAGCGGCAGAGGGCGCGTGGCGAGGTGGAGAGCGATGGGAGGGCGCGTGGCGAGGCGCTGCATTTTATAGGTGCGCCGAACACCATGCGCCAAAACTAGTGCGCGCCCTGCCGCCTTTTCGCGCGCGCTATATCTTCCCGTGCGCCTGAGTTTCCCGCCACCGCTGGAGCGCGTGAAACCGCCCCCATGCACGCTAAAGTCACCTTTTACCACGCACGCACATTTTTTGCAGCCACTGTTGAAGATGATCTTAGGTTTTGTGTCCTTCTTAGAAAGACGAGACTGGCGGCTCCGTGAAGATGGAATAAATGTCTTCCCATCTAGCACCCGTTCCGGCGGTCCTTCTAGCATCGTTGATGGGCACTTCAAGCACTGGTTAGCACTTCACACAGCAGGACATGAGGTACTGTGTTTGACTCCAGTTAACTACATGTGTGTGTAATTTTATTTTTCTATTTATTCTTTCCTCACTCACAAGTGGAACCCACACATCAGAGAGCGGGGCCAGCGAACTGCCACACAGACTTACTTAACGGAGAGTTGACGGAAATGTATGGATTTGTACCTCAAACGCAAGTTGTAGGGGTAATTTGTGTCATTTTACAACTTTATGTATGAATTTGTACTCGCTGCGCAAGTTTCTGTACTAAAAATGTAATTAACTCTTTTTGAAAATACTATTTGGCCAAATTATTTTTGTAAGAAAATACTATATTGCTCTGTACACATGGCATGATCATCGGGCAGAAGTTTGGGGCAAGGAGATGAAGTATATAAGGTGGAGTTGTGTTGACTTTAAAGAGCACTTAAAAATCACAGAGAGAAAACAAACTCCAAATAAAAGCCAAATAATGCAAAAGTTTTTGTTGGTCCAAATTTTCATGCTTTAATAATGCAAATGAAATGTTACAAAATGCAGGGTGTGACACTAAGCCTTCCTACCTTGACCCACTCAAATTACAAACACTGCAACACAGCATCAGGGACGGCAACCATAACATAAAAAGGCACAACAGCAGCAGTTCGTTACACGCCCTTGTAGGGTACATTCTTCTTTTTTCGATTTGTAGGAGAAAGGAAAAGCTAAACAAAGAGGGGCCGAAGGCATGCAGGCTTGGCACCAGCGCCGCATCCTCAAGCAGCGCCTCAAGGTAGCCCGGTGCTCCACCAGTTCCCCCTTAGGAGATCTGGGGTCACCGGCCTTGAGTCCAAGTTCGCCGGCCCCCAGCTTCAGGCTGGGCTCCTCTCCGACTTCATTGGAGCACTGTGACGGGACGAGCCACTGGCGTCCCCGACACGAGCACGACGACGCGGAGGCCGGTCGTAGCCACCACTGTTCGAGCTCTCATCCGAGGAGGAGCTTCCGCCGCAAGAAGAGGAGCGTGCGTCGCCAAGGCCGAGTTCACCGTCGCCACCGTCGTCGTCGCTGCTGTCCTCCGGGCAGCACCCCACGCGGCGGTCGTCCCCCCTGAACACCCTCACATAGAGGGTCGCCAGCCCGTCGTACTTGAAATGGAGGGTCCACCTTCCGCACAGGCCACCCGCGCGGGCGAAAGTCTGCCAGCCACGGGCTAGCACCACGCTGCCAGAGGCGGAAACCTCGTTGCTGACCCACGAGGCTCTGCTGCAGCACCCATCGGCCTATAGCCAGAGGCCAGCAAGCACCGAAGAAGGAAGCTAGCCGGAGACGAAGGGAGGGAGCCGGAGCGAGGTGCCAGCCGGGCTCTCCGACCACACCACGAACTCGGGAAGCACCTCCAGCAAAGAAAAGCGCGGCCGAGGCGGGCGCACGATCACGGCGCTCCTCCCTTTGTCATGGGGGCTGCTCCGAGGCCGGTAGCCCCCGCCCCAGGAAAAAGTGCCATCACAAGCACCCGGTGCAACACTGCCTTTGGGGGGTGCGCGGCCGCTCCCCCTGGATGCTGCCGGAGGGACAACAGTGTGCTTGCGGGGATGACCATGGCCCCTCTTGGTAGGAGAGGCTGGCCCCTCCTTGGGGGCCTTCGCTTTCTCGGCCGCTGAGAACCTCTTCGGCGATGCCATTGGAGCAAGATGGAGAGGAAGGAAGCAAGCGGGAGCAAGACGAAGGAAAGATGGACAGGGGGCTTCGCCCCTTCCTCACATTTGTAGCCAAAGGAGGCCAACCGCCGGCCTCCAGGACCTCGCACCATCATCACCCTCTGCATGCAGCATCGACCAGTAATGTCAAGCACTTGCCGAGGCAGCATGGTGAAGCGGAGTTGCCCATGTCCCATTAATTTCCATGCATCATCAAGGCCGCAGGCGGTTAGGGCCCGCAGCGCTCCGCACTTGCCCTTTGGCTTCGCCTGGAGGCCAAATCCGAGCGTGCCTTGGGCCCGGGGGCTATTGTCGGCATCCTGGGCTTGGGGGTATCTAGTCCTGCTTGCCTGCGGCCCACCCCATGGCTCAATCGACAGCCTGGTACGACCCAGCTTCAACAACAACACAGCAAGACCCTTGTGAGGGGCCAAGCCTCACGAGGCAGACGACGCAAAGACCCCTGAACGAGTTGGCTTCCTCAGGAAGGCTCCCGAGAGGCGGAGAGATCTATGCAACTACCTCATGAGGCTCAGCTGATGTGAGCCATGATGACCAAGGCCAGGCAGGCGCCAGGCGGGAGCAGAGCACAGGTTTCCTCTTCGGTGCAATGGAGGCAAGCCGCAGGCGTGGAGTCCTGAGGAAGCGGCCAAAGGTTTCCATTCTGGTGCAACGAGACCAAGACCGCCAGGACGGCAAGACGGAGGTCATCACCGAGCCCACTGCAGCATGACGGCCAGGGGCTTTTCACAGGCGAAGACTACTTTTGTCAGGATAGACTGTACTACTTGTCCCCTTTCAAATCCCGCCGTTCTGGAATCCCTTCCCGCTCTTATTTGGGAAGAGGACCAAGGCACTATATATAGGACCTATCCACCACCATAGAGGGGAATCGATTCCTCCCCGAGCAATACACCAGCTCAAGAACACCTCACCTCCTGAGGCTTGTTGATCCTTGTACTAGTTCGTCCATAACCCCTCGAGGCAATGCACCACACCACACTAGAGTAGGGTATTACACCACAAAAGTGGCCCGAACTAGTATAAATCTCTATGTCTTTGTGTCTCTGTGAGCTCGACGCGCTAGGCTAGGGAGGATCGCAAGTAGGCAGGCTGGACAGGTTGAGATCTCCGCACGCACCCAAGTGTTCGACCCTCTCATGGGTTGCCAGACCCCGAAATCCGACACAAAGCTTCATCGGCAGGATCCTTGCCCCTCAAGATCTCATCCAAGGTCCCAACCCCCACCTCTCAGAAGCAAAGGCACAGGCGTGTAACAGGGCATAGTGGAGGCTTCGACTCACGCGTCAAGGCCCTGCGTAAACCTTTACTTTGTAAAACTTTTTTGTTTTATGCCTTGGCAGTTCGAATAGTACAATTAGACGTCTTGAGCCTACGAGAAATAATAAAAACACCCTTTATTGTGCTTAGATATCTATATCTTGCAATTGTCTATTTCCTTTATGATTCTCCCCTCGCTCCTCGAACAGCCTGGCATGAAAACATGATCGACTAACTAACCTAGCGCTCGATTTCCCTATCAGCTCGGCACCCCAAGTCTGACACTATTTTTTGCCAAGTGTTCGGCGTCTTGGATATTGCTCTATATGCATCAAGTTTCGAACTATGTCTTAGGTCAATAGTTGGGTTGCCCGGCTCTTGCGCTTGCCCCTTATGTTCCACATGTTTGGCTAAGAGGGCAAAGGGAAAAACCCTGCAATTGTACTTCTGGCTCACCTGGTCAAGTACCTTAGGAGGAGAAAGCCGAAAACTGGCCGTCATAGTACGCGTGAACTAATCAGCGATCCGATGACGAGATTTGACTCTAGAAATCATTGGCAATTTTTCCGTGTAACACGAAGGGTTCGTCTTAACACAAACCACGTGATCGGAAAGGGCAGACAAAGTACATTACAAAACACAGCCCCCACCGTCAAGCTCCTAAGGGTAAGTGAAAGTAGTAAAACTGAATAGTCCGATTGCCTAGTTTTGCTCACGCGCTACCGCCTCCGGGTACCGAGACGTTGGCTAAGGGTAATAGTGCGGAGACAAAAAAACCCTCATGACATTCACCTGGGAGCTGAAGCCGGCGACTGGTAGCTTTCAGAATAGACATACGGATGCATAGGAGTCAAAATTAAGATCATGACAATATAAAAAAATTCAGGTGGACGCATCATAAAGCATAAGGTCAAATTGATAAAAACTTAACACAGTTACTCAAGCATTACATATTTTGAACACTGGCCCTCTATCGCCCGCACACCATTTATCACCTGTGCGAAGTATTGCTCAGGGCGGCGATGCTCTTTTCCCTTGGGTGGAGGACCAGTGGCTATGTCCATTGGATTAATCTTAGGCCAGTGCACCATGGTCTTCGCAAACACAAGCCTCACCCCCTCAAAGCACGTTGAGTGCTTCATGGCATCAATTCGGAGTGGCAGCTCCCGCAGCTTCTGCACAAGGCCGAAGTAGGTGTCCGGAATGGGCTCGGTGGGCCATAGATTGACATAGAGATCCTTCATAACCAGCTCAGACATCCGATGCATCTCCATCAGCTCCTTCATTCAGTTGCCGAAGAGGGGAGGACGTCCAGAATCCAGAAACTGTGACCAGAAGAGCCGTTGCATGGAGTCGTCCTTGTGAGTAGCATAATGCCTCGTTGCGGCCGCTGCAATCTTCAGGAGTTCGGCAAAGATGCCTGCAGAGTGCCTGACTCGAGTCAGCAAGGCGAACCTGTTGCCTCCGAACACACTCTGCATTAAGTATTTCTTACCATTTGCAATTTTCCCCACTTGGCGGAGCTCCTCCCGGACACCTCGCACTTCGGTCCTCACCTCCTGGAGTTCTTTCTCCATCTTGGATAGCATGGAGCACTGCTCCCCCTTCTTCCTTTCAAGGGCCTCCAGCTTCTTGGCAGCATCCATGAGCTCCACCTGCACTTCGACCACTCGAGCCTCGTGCTTTTGGCTGGAAAGCTTGGCTTCTTCTAGATTAGCCATGGCCTTTTTGGCGGCCAATTTCTTGGCGGCCGCCTCAACCTCAGCTTTCTTTAGAGCCTCCTTCAAGCCCTCAACCTCAGCGGCAGCAGTTGAAATAGCCGCACATTGAATGATCAGTACACAGTCCAGTGTATATGTACCTAGCAGCAAGTGATCACACACACTAACGAAAAGCTTACCTTCTGCCTCGACAAGCCATTTGTTGACAAGGTCAAGCTCCCTGTTGGAGCGCTCGAGCTTCTGGTCCATCTCCTTTAGTGCCACAACACTAGCAGCCGCATTCACGGAAGATGCCTACATCAGCAAAAGAAACGTCGACATTATCTCGGCCTACATAGTTTGATCCTCTACAAGCTTCTCCGAAGCCTTTGCATAGTCTCAGGGGCTGCTATGTACACGACCTACCCAAACTAAAGATTACATCCGATTTACATGATTAGAGCATTACTTGACTTACCTCAAAGCCTGTTAGCAGGCCTTAAACAGGATCGTTCAGTCTGGAATGAATGGACAAAACACCCTGTATAAACACACCCATAAGAGTGAGGTGCTCATCGACAATGTGCAGAGTTGCTTACAAACTCCGCCAACACGTGCAACAAGCCCGCTGCCGCCCGAATGGAGGTGTTCGGTGCGGGCGACAGGCCCTCGGTACCCTCCCCACCGGAAGGAGGAATTAGCTCCCTCAAGGGCCTCGGGGTCTCGGGTGTCGGATGCTATGGGAGTCCGAATAACCGGATCCCCTCCCTGCGTTAGCTAGGAGGGATGCAACCCCCTGGTCTTCAACGACCGAGGCGTCGGCCTCGGCCATCGTGGCGTCGACCTCCTCCCCGGTGTTCGGAGGAGGAGCGGTCTTTTGCGACAGCACCTCCCCAACATCTTCGGGGATTAGAGGAGGTGCGGAATGTGAGGCACTGTCCCCCAGTTCGTTGGGTGGGGACGTCCCCTCCGAGGTCTCTTCGGCGGGGTGGCCACGCGGAGGGCTGCACCACCAAAAAATGATCAATCTACGTTCTACCAGGGACTACTAAACAGGAAGGCAATTGAAAATGTCGCGACATGTACCTGGTTGCAAGGGGCTTGACCCTGGGTTCCCTCTCCAGAACCTTTTCGGACGCTTCACGTTCCTCGTCATAGTCCAAGCTGTTGGACAGGACCAGCTTAGTCGGCACTGTCTCTTCAGGGGCTGAGAAGGTTGAGCCTCCTCGACATTGCTGGACGTCGCCCTCTTCTTAGAGTGTGAGGAGGCACTTTCCTCCTCATCCTCGTGCCCCTCCTGTGCAGATAAGGCCACAGTGTCTCCAGACCGGCTGTCCGGACAAGCCCTGTGACGGAGGCCCTCCCTGGCCTCTGGCACCTCCTTCTTCATACCCTTCTTGTCGGGCGTCTTGTACAGCACCATGACCAACAGCTTCTCTAGCTGTTTGAATCGGGGCCCTTCTGGCAGTGACACCAGGCCGCTAATCTTCTCGGCCTTGGCAAGCCAGCCCTGCAAAATCCACATAAAGAGGTTTGGATCAAATCATACAGTGTGAATATTCGAACTCATGTTATGACAAATGTCGCTCACCTTCTTCAGAGGGGTCGCAACATCGAGGTTGATGTCCTCCCTCTCGATCGACCAGTCCTTCTACGGCTTGAATCACACTTTCTTGTGGGTCGTTCTGAAAAGATGTTGCATGGTGGCCGGATATTTGGGGTTATACTCCCACATTGGCTTGGCCCTCTCCTGACAGGGGAGGAGTCGACGCTTGAGCAGTATCTAGATCACGTTAACCAGCTTCGCGCCGGTCCTTCTAACATTGACGATGCGTTTTTGAAGCGCCTTCAAGTCGTCAGCGGACCCCCAGTCTAGGCTCTTGGTGGTCCACGAGGCCAGCCTGGTGGGGAGTCCGGATCTGAATGCGGTATCCGTCGTCCAGGCAACTCCCCTTGGCTCAGTGATGTAGAACCATTCCTTTTTCCACACCTTAATGGTGTCGATAAACTTGCCTTCCAGCCACGGGACCCACGTCAATTTGTTGATCATAGCCCTGCTGCAGTCCGCATGTTTGCCGCTAACCAACCTTGGGCTTGATGTTGAATACCTTCCCCCATAGGACGAAGTGTGGCCGAACTCGGAGGAGAGCCTCATAGAAGACAATGAAGGACGCTATGTAGAGGATGGAGTTGGGGGCTAGATCATGGAAATCTAGTCCGTAGTAGAACATCAACCCCCTCATGAAGGAGTGCAGGGGAAATCCAAGCCCCCTAAGGAAATGGGAGAGGAATATGACCCTTTAGCCCGGCCTAGGCGTGGGGACGATCTGCCCTGCTTCAGGGGCCCGAGGAGCAATGCTGGCTGACAAGTAGCCGGCCTCCTTAAACTTCAACATGTCCCTATCAGTGACAATGGAGGCGTCCCACTTCCCGTTGGCGCCGGATCCTGCCATGGCTGAAGGGGACGGGGTGGGATTTGTTGTGGAAGCAGAGAAAAGGGGCGCTGGAGCACTGAAGATCTGCGTGAGCGGAAGGTGGAAGAAGGCATAGGATGCTAACTATGGTAGCTCCCTCTTTATATAGCCAAGAGTTCTTTTTTTCATGCCGTTGGCTTCTCCACTTCCCGATACGCTCACAACGATAAGTGCAGGGTGGGAAATCGAAATCATTGATCATATCCCCTGAAAAGTGGGGCATGATCTCCACCTTGATGGGACGTGGCAAACATGCGTTGGCCTCGAGCCACGCTCTGAGAAATACTAACCGCTCGATGTTATGGCCGGATGCAATTCTTCATTGAAAGAGAAAAAAGTTGTCAGATGAAGGCATTCTTTACGCTTGAACGGTCTTTTATTTTTGCCTTCGTTGTTAAGTAAAACTGCCATTTCAGATTACGGACATCACTTGGCTCTGAATATGAATGAAGCAAACTAGAGAACTCGCCTCGCAAGCCGAATACTGTTTGGTGAGAAGATGCAGGACATAAGCCTTGGCATTGGGGGCAAGTTCGGGGGCTAGTGAGGGAGTCATGGACTAAGGGGTCCTTAGAGAGCCGGCCCATGCGATGTGGGCCGGACGGGTGAAGCCGTACAGTAACTAGAGGTCAATGAAGCCGTGGTGTGCCCTCCAAGACAAGGATAGGTAGGATCTCTTTACCCCTTATTGTAATCTATCTCTGGTAACCCTAACCCTACTAGTGTCTATATAAACCAAGGGTTGTAGTGTTTACGACTAGAGCTATATTCACCTTATCACCTTAGGGTTTAGCTCATGCTTATCTCGAGGTAGATCTACTCTATAACCATACTATACATCCAATACAATCAAGCATGACGTAGGGTATTAGGTAAACACCGTGTTCATCGTCCCTTGTTCCCCATCGAGTCACCATCTGTCGTGCTGCTCCATGGCTTCCGATGTTTGTGCTACGTGATTTCCCCCCTGACGAACCACAAGGGGGTAATGGCCCCATAGGTGATCGTGTTCCACCACGACACCCGCTGACATCGTCTCGCCACCCAGTAACCACCAACGCCTCCACCTCAAGCATCGCAGTTGACCACGGGAGTTACAGTATGCCCAGGCTCTGCCACCACCGCCCTCGTGGTCCCTGCCGTTCCCAGGCTTCACTAACACCACCCCGACAACCCCCTCACGCGACTGCATCTCCCCGACACCTTCACCGATGCCGGAGACCGCCGGAGACCTCTCGCTGCTCCACGTTGACCGCCGTGCCATCGCCCCTGTTCGCCGCCGGCCACCCTTGTAAGGTCGCGCCTCCCCTCGCCGTTCGACGAAACAAGTACCAGTTGACGAAGACACAGCATCAGGCGCCACCTTCACCATAGGTGCCGCCCCCCACCGGATCAAGAAAAGGGGTTGGTGAGCTTCTTGCGCGCCAACAAGGAAGTGTTCACATGGGAGCCCAAGGACCTGGTTGGAATCCCGAGGGGAATAATCGAGCATCACCTGAGGTTGTTCCCTAACGTGCGCCTGATGAAGCAGAAGGCACGGTGGTAGTCCATAGAGAAGCAGGCGTTCATCGTCCAAGAGACCCACAAGCTGCAGGATGCCGGTGTCCTTCGGGAGTTGCGGTACCTGGAGTGGCTGGCAAACCTAGTTATTATCCTCAAGAAGGGTGGGAAGGAGCACATGTGCGTCGACTTCACCAGCGTCAACACGGCTTACCCTCAGGACCCTTTCCTGCTCTTGCGCATCGATCAGATCATCGACTCCACCGCCGAGTGCGATCCATTGTGCTTTTTGTATGCCTTCTCGGGCTACCACGAGATCAAGATGGCTGTGCAAGATGTGGAGAAGACGGCGTTCCTGACCCCATGCGGGGTGTACTGCTACACCTATATGCCATTCGGACTGTGTAATGCTGGAGCCACCTTTCAACAGCTAATGCATATTGCTCTAGGCCAGCAGCTCGAGAGGGATGCTGAGGCTTACGTCGATGACATAGTAGTAAAGTCTCGGGAGGCAAGGACCTTGATCGGGGACCTGGAGGAAACATTTGCCAGCCTGCGCAAGGTGGACCTGCGGCTCAACCCCAATATATGTGTGTTTGGCGTCCCCTCCGGCAAGCTGCTGGGTTTCCTGCTGTCACACAGAGGAATCGAGGCCAACCCGGAGAAATTCAAGGCCATAGAAGACATGAGCCCGCCACAAACCCTCAAGGAGATGTAGAAGCTGGCGGGCTGTGTGACCTCGCTGGGGCACTTCATTTCCAAGTTAGGGGAGTGCACCCTCCCGTTCTTCAAGATGATAAAAAGGAAAGGGCCGTTCGAGTGGACCCCTAAAGCTAACGCGGCTTTCCAAGACCTCAAGAGATACCTCACCAGCCCACCAGTGATGGTGGCACCGCGCCTCCTTGAGCCCTTGGTGCTCTATCTGGCCGCCACGCCTCACTTTGCCAGCGCGGCTCTGGTGGCGCTGAGGGAAGAGCACCCAACCGAGGGCCCACGGCGGGGCACCTTGACGCCGTGTGAGACGCTGCGGCCCCTGGATGGTGCTCTTGAGGCCTCAGCTGCACCACCGGTCAACATTGCTCCTGAGGGCCCAGTCGATCTCCCAGCCAGCGGGGCTCCTAAGAATGGGGCCCCTGAGGTCATGGCCGATACGACAAATAGCAAGACTCTTGAAGGCCAACACTCTCAAGAGATACAAGACCTCGCCAACGCCTCCTCCCTCATCGAGCATCCGGTCTACTTCGTCAGCACGGTTGTGTGAGGCGCGGGTGCACTACCCCATGCCGCAAAAGCTCTTGCCCACGCTCCTCATTGCTTCCTGGAAGCTGCACCACTACTTCCAAGGCCACCCCGTCAAGTTCGTCTCAGCCTACCCACTGGAGAGAGTACTCCGGAGCCCTAACGCTGCGGAAGGGTCGTAGAATTGAACATTGAGCTACAGGTGTTCCAGCTAGAGTTCATCACCACAAGGGTCATCAAGGGCGCGTCCCTCCAAATTTCGTAGCAGAATGGACTGAAGCCCCTAGCCGAGAAGTATGAGAAGACCATTCCCTCTTGCCCGGAGATGAGGCGTCGGATGGGTGGATCATGTACTTCGACGGTGCGTTCGCGCGTCAGGGTGCGGGGGCTGGAGCAGTGCTCATTTCACCCACCAAGGACAAGCTCTACTACGTTGTACAACTCAACATCCAGCAGGGCGAAAAGGTTTCCAACATCGTCGTAGAGTATGAGGGCCTAATTGCCAGCCTCAGAGCTACGGCAGCGCTGGGGGTGAAGCGCCTCACCATCAAGGGTGACTCCCAGCTCCTCGTCAACTTCTCCAACAAAGAGTACATCCCGAAGGACGAGCACATGGAAGCATACCTGGAAGAGGTACACAAAATGGAAAAACAATTCTTGGGCTTGTAATTATAGCACGTGCCATGAGGCACAAACAAGGAGGCGGACGACATCGCCAAGAGGGCATCCAGGCGGCTGCCTCAGGAGCCAGGCGTCTTTGAGGAATGTCTCTTCAAGCCGTTAGCAGCTCCCCCTGCTGCGGAACCAACACCGGCTTAGGAGGATCTTCCCCAAGCCCCTACAGCGGGTACCCCTGCTTGCGGCCCAACCTCGGGGGCCCGTCTGCTCCTCACGCTCGAGCCTCAGGAGGGGTGCTGGACCGAGGAGTTCAAGGTGTACTTGCTTCAGGGGAACCTGCCAGAGAAGGAGGAAGATGCAGAACGCGTGGCTCGCGAGGCCACCGTATACTACGTCCAGGATGGTGAGCTGTACCGTAAGCGGCCCAATGATGTTTCTTTGCGGTGCATCTCCAGGGAGTAGGGGCTCGAGCTACTGGCCGATATATATTGCAGGGATTGCGGACATCACTCTTCATCAAGAACGCTCATGGGCAAGGCATTCCGCAGTAGGTTCTATAGGCCCACGGCACTCAGCGACGCCACCGAGCTGGTGAAATCCCATGAAGCCTGCCAATTCCATGACAGGAGGTGAGGTGTTCTTGAGCTCAAGAGAGCTGGTGAGGTGGTCGGACAAGAATGGATCTGATATGTTCGTCCGTTTGCCCCCCCCCCCCTCTATGGTGGTGGCTAAGTCCTATTTATAGTGGCCTTGGTCCTATTCCCAAAAGTTGGCGGGAAGGGATCCCACAACGACCAGATTTGAAGGGGGACAAGAAGTACATCCTATCCTGACTAAAGTGGTCTTCGCCTGCGAAAAGCCTCTGGTCGTCACACTGCGGTGGGTTCTGCAATGACCTCCGTCCTGCCGTCCTAGTGGTCTTGGTCTTGGTGCACCAAAATGGAAACCTTTGGCTGATTCATCGGGACTCTGTGCCTGTTGCTTGCCTCCTTTGCACCAAAGAGGAAACTGGTACCCTGCGCCCGCTGGCGCTGCCTGGCGCCCGCCTGGCCTTGGTCATCATGGCTCACGTCAGCTGAGCCTCATGAGGTGCACCTTGCATAGAACTCTATGCCCCTCAGGAGCCAGCCTGCGGAGGCCGACCCCCTTGGAGGTCTTGGCAGCGTCCGCATCATGAGCTTGGCCCCTCGCGAGGGTCTTGAGTTGTCGATGCTGAAGCTGGGCCGTACCAGGCCGTCGATGGAACCGCGTAGTGGGCCGCGGGCAGGCAAGTCTGGGTACCCCCATATCCAGAACGCCGACACAATTGCTCTTTCTATTGTGTTGAGTGCCACACTATTTTCACTACACCCTATGCACATTATGCTTGGATTGTCTTGCATGTGACCAATGTGTTTAGACATTTCATTTTATACGGTGTTGTGAATGATTCTTATGCCTACCATTGACCTTTCATTGAGCAATTTGTGAATGCTTGCTATCACTTTGAGGTAGATGCTTATTCTCTTTCCACACATATTTGCATCTCTACCTCCCATTTACATGCTTGTCCCCATGATATCTTTGCTTGTGCTTGATTGATATGCTTACATGCCATGTCACAATCCTTTGTCAAACCATATGCTATGCTTGATGATGACACTTGTTGGGTGAATCACTGCTTGAATGCTTCGTTTTGCACTAACTCTAACCACCTTTGTTTCTCCAAGTGTTTGTTGTCCTTGCTCCTTTTGAAGGAATCCCAAGACGGTGCGACATTGGAGAGTGCCCATTTAGAGCTTCAAGATGATGAGAACTTGGTGATCGACCACTCCTACACGGCGAGGCCATCTCTTTCCCAAGGTGATTTGGTTTTTGATCCGAGGTCAGATCTTTCCCAAGGGGGAGGGGATGATGCGGAGCATCCTACGTACATCACCATGTCAAGAGTCCGTTTGGAAAGTGACACGTGCGACATCTACTTCACATACATAAAGGTGTATCATCTCCTTTACACATGTTCACTTGACCCCTTCGAGGATGGTATACTACTTGGCCTTCTCCCGTGTGCATGCATAGGTATTGTCGGAACTTCAGGGATATCGAGGAGGAGTGCGAGCACAAGTGTAGGTGTACACCATCCGCGAGGGAGGCATGGAAAAGAAGACGGAAGAAAGGAGAAGAAGAAGAAGACGGAGCGGCTCCTAGAGCTAGGTTGGACGTCCGGACCGCCGTCCGTATCATCCGGGCTCAACCGGATCATCCGGACCCTCTCCTGGATCATCCTGATAACTGTGCCGACAACACCCAAAGCTTCACCATGAAGCCGGATCATCTGGAACTGCTCCAGAATCATCCGGGCCGATGGCTGATGTCTACTACACAACCTTCTTCTTGTAGACGTTGTTGGGCCTGCAAGTGTACAGGTTTGTAGGACAGTAGCAAATTTCCCTCAAGTGGATGACCTAAGGTTTATCAATCCATAGGAGGCATAGGATGAAGATGGGCTCTCTCAAACAACCCTGCAACAAAATAACAAAGAGTCTCTTGTGTCCCCAACACACCCAATACAATGGTAAATTGTATAGGTGCACTAGTTCGACGAAGGAGATGGTGATACAAGTGCAAAATAGATAGTAGATAAAGGTAATTGTAATCTGAAATTATAAAAACAGCAAGGTAGTGAGCGATAAAAGTGAGCGTAAATGGTATTGCAATGATAGGAAACAAGGCCTAGGTTTCATACTTTCACTAGTGCAAGTTCTCTCAACAATAATAACATAGATAGATCATATAACAAGCCCTCAACATGCAACAAAGAGTCACTCCAAATCCACTAATAGCGGAGAACAAACGTAGAGATTATGGTAGGGTACGAAACCACCTCAAAGTTATCCTTTCTGTTCTATCTATTCAAGAGTTCGTAGTAAAATAACATAAAGCTATTCTTTCCGCTCAATCCATCATAGAGTTCATACTAGAATAACACGTTAAGACACAAATCAACCAAAACCCTAATGTCACCTAGATACTCCATTGTCACCTCAAGTATCGGTGGGCATGATTATACGATATGCGTCACACAATCTCAGATTCATCCAACCAACATAAAAGTATTTCAAAGAGTGCCCCAAAGCTACTACTGGAGAGTCAAGAACGGGTGCCAACCCCTATGCATAGGTTCCCAATATCACGAAACCCGCAAGTTGATCACCAAAACATACATCAAGTGGCACATGATATCCCATTGTCACCGCAGATAATCACGGCAAGACATACATCAAGTGTTCTCATAAAAGACTCAATCCGATAAGATAACTTCAAAGGGGAAACTCAATTCATCACAAGAGAGTAGAGGGGGAGAAACATCATACGATACAACTACAATAGCAAAGCTCGGGATACATCAAGATCGTGCCATAGAGGAACACGAGAGAGAACACGAGAGAGAGAGATCAAACACATAGCTACTGGTACATACCCTCAGCCCCGAGGGTGAACTACTCCCTCCTCGTCATGGATAGCGCCAGGATGATGAAGATGGCCTCTGGTGATGGGATCCCCCTCCGGCAGGGTGCCGGAACAGGGTCCCGATTGGTTTTTGGTGGCTACAGAGGCTTGCGATGGTGGAACTCCTGATCTATCTTCTGTTCTGGAAGTTTTACGATACGTAGGTATATATGGGTGCAAGGGGTACGTCGGAGGAGCTACGGGGGCCCCACGAGGCAGGGGGCGCACTCGGGGGGAGGGGGGCACCCCCACCCTCGTGGATAGCCTGTATCTCCCCTGACGTGCACTCCAAGTTCCCTGGGTTGCTTTCCTTCAAAAAATAACTTCTCCAGTTGATTTCGTTCCGTTTTGACTCCGTCTGATATTCCTTTTCCTCGAAACACTGAAATAGGCATAAAACAGCAAATCTGGGTTGGGCCTCCGGTTAATAGGTTAGTCCCAAAAATAATATAAAAGTGGATAATAAAGCCCAATATTGCCTAAAACAATAGATAAAGTAGCATGGAGCAATCAAAAATTATAGATACGTTGGAGATGTATCAATGGCCGGATCATCCGGACCCCCATCCGCATCATACGGGCCTTGCCTGTGTGCACCGTTTCGGGCCGAGGCCCATGTAGCCATTCGGCCCCCCTGACTTACCCCTCCGTGGCTTAGACTATAAATAGACCTCCTCCTCCCCATTTCTAGGGTTAGCAAAGTGATAGCTCATTTGTATATGATCTTTGCTCCTACCACTCCTCCTCTTGAGAGAGAGAGAGAGACCACTACTCCATTGGAGGCCAAGACCTCCATCTAGGAGAAGATCCTGCGGGATATCATCAAGACCCCCTCATGGGAGGACCCCCCATCAAGACCTCCTCTTGGAGATGAACCTTACCTTGCACTACAAAAAAAAGACACATCCGTGACATTTCGGGCCGAACGAAAAAAATTATGTCATACGTATGATACTTCTATGACGATAATTGTGACAAAACCCGGTATCATCATAGATGTGGTGGGCCCCTACTTCTATGAAAAAAATCATGACATAAAATGGGCTTTTCGTCCTGGGCGGGATGGAGACGCAGCTGCATGACATTCTTTGGGCCGTCCATGATGGAATAAACCGTGGTAGAAGCAATGGCGAGGAAAATATCAGGGAGTTCCCGGTTACGGTGGGTGGTCAGGGGCCAAGCGATGCGCGTTTCTCTCATACACGTACGCGCGTGGGTGAGAGGCGTTGGGCTCTAACTGGACCCGAGCAAGGCATTTGCCTTACTGAACCCGAGCGATTGCACTGCAGGCTACGCATTACTGAACCCGAGCGATCGAGCGATTCCTTCGCTACTGCTGCTAACTGAAGCCGATTGATGCTGCCTCTGGATGAAAAGTGAGCGTTGTTGGGGGGTTTGGATGAACAGTTCCTGCTGGGGGTTGGATAAACAGGACCCCATGGTGTTGCCACTGGATGAATAGGACCCCGATCGATTGAGCCGGTTGGGCGTGGATGAATAGGATACCGTGGAGGGAAGGTTGAACAGTAGCCAGTGGAGGGCTGGTTGAACAGTAGTCGATGGACGGCTGGATGAACAGTAGCCTGTGGAGGGGTGATTGAATAGGACCCCGTGGACAGGGCTAGTTGTTCAGTAGCTGGTGGAGGAGTGAGCAGTCGAGGTTAGATGAACAAGAGCCCGTGGATGAATAGTCATAGGTGGATGTTGGAGGAGGTCGACGATGGATGAACAGTAGCCCATGGAGGCTGGAGGAGGTTGACGGTGGAGATGAACAGTATCCCATGGAGTCCCGTTTTGCGGTACGCCACACCCCTCCCGATGAACAGGACCCCCAGTTCGACCATAGCGCTCCAACACAAGTCCGTTTCCTCCGTTTTGCGGTACGCCACAGCCCTCCTGATTAATAGGACCCCGTTTCGGCCGTAGGAGGTCCAACAGAAATCCGTTTCCTCTATTTTGCAGTACGCCAGACCCCTCCCGATGAACAGGATCCTGTTTCGACCGTGGTCGGTCGAACACAAGGCCGTTTCCTTCGTTCTATGGTACGCCAAGCCTCGTTTCTATTGGATGTTCTGTCCAAGCCCTTCGATGAACATGATGAAGCATTCCGTTCTGACCCAGCCGGTTGGCTCCCCATGAACACGACAACGACACAGTTTCTCCGTTCTGACCCAGCCATGTACACGAGCCCTAGTCATACGTATGTGCGAGTAGGCATTCAAGACCCCGCCCGTATGTACGTATGTGACCGTATTTACTTTCTTGCACCCTGGCCACTATACGTATGTGTATATGCTACGTGCGCGCCTCTACTACGACACGTGCGCACCTCCACATCGACCAGTATGTACGTACACGTTCGTGACCAGAATGACAACGATATGTATGCTTCGATCAGGTGTGTCCTGACTGTCAAGCACTTCCTTGCATGCGAAGATGTAGCTGGTGGGTCCCAGCAGTCAGGGGGCAAATCGTGTTTTTGACCGTAATATGGACGCACTTCCTTGCATGCGAAGATGTAGCTGGTGGGTTCCAACAGTCAAGGGGAAGCGTTTTTTTCATGAAATACGGTGGCCCGTCCGGTGGGTCCCTTTTGTCAAGTGGAGGAATCATTATTTTGCGCGTAATAAGGAGGCACTTCCTTGTTGCTGCTATGGACCTAGCTGTCCATGTACAGTACTCTTACGATGGAAGTCGTTCCTTGACCACGTTGACCACACCGTGCCAAGAGCACCAGGGCGGTGGACGACAGCGAGGCCTAGGAAGGGGATGACACGGAGCCGGGGAAGACGCGACAGTGGAAGCCCATGTAGAGAGGAGTACGAGGGTTCACTGGTTCGGCTGCGGTGTGAGGCTGCCGTCATCGCACAATAACAGGGGTTGTGGGTGAGTGGATGGCCTGGCCAGTGGTGGGAGTAGTAGGGGGCGGTGAGGCCTCCGCGGCATCACAGCCTGCCATGGGAGGCAGGAGCACGCGACACGACCGGTGCTGGTTTGGGCGGCTGGAGCAAGAAGACCAGTGGTTGAAGAAGCACAACGACTGTTGGATGGACATCGTACGGTCACTGGAGCTAGAATTGTTCATATTGACTAAGTTGACAAAGCCCTCCGTCCCCGTCATCTTAGTAGGCCCACAAGTCAGCCTCCCACTATGGTGGGTCCCAGCTAGCAGGGGGTATTCATTTTTTGTGTGAAATAAGGAGGCACTTCCTGGCGTGTGAAGATATAGCTAGTGGGTTCCACCTGTCAGCGGGGGGGGGGACGTTTTTTCCCGAAATACAGAGGCCCTTCCGGTGGGTCCTAGCTGTCAGGTGGAGGAATCATTATTTTGCGTGTAATACGGAGGAATTTCCTTGCATGCGGCCATGGACCCAGCTGTCAGCCTCTCCACGTATAGTCCACTTCCGATGGATGTCGTTCATTGACCATGTTGACCAGGCCACGCCGAGAGCACCAGGGTGATGGACGACGACGAGGCCTAGGAAGGGAACGACACGGGGCCAGGGAAGACTCGGCAGTTGTTTCCCACGCGAAGGGGAGTATGAGGGTTTACTGGTTCGTTTGCCATCACCAGAGAATAACAGCAGGTGTGGGTGAGTAGAGGGATGGCTAGTCCAGCGATGGGAGTACTTTGGGGCGGTGAGGCCTGCGCGGCAGCATAGCCGGCCGCGGGAGGAGGGAGCAGGCAGTCCCGCCAGTGCTTGTTTGAGTGGCTGGAGCAGGAAGAGCAGAGATTGAAGAAGCACGACAGCCGTTGGATGGACATCCAACAATCACTGCTCTCGTGTGTTGACTAAGTTGACACGGCGTTGCATATGCGTCAGACTTTTTTTAGGAAAGCATACGCGTCAACCTGTAGTAGGTGCACAAGTCAGCCTCAAATCTGTGGAAAACACCATACAACCCATCTGCCATTATTTCTAATAATTTATAGCCCATTTGCTAATTCTTTTTTTTGAGGGAACCCATTTGCTAATTCTTAAGAATTTTTTTGGACCACATCTTCTTTTTGTTAGCATTACACCCCATAGTGTGGACACGGTTAAAAATTATACAAAATTTTGCATATTTCAGTGCGGTCAACTATTTTTAATCTCGAAATATCGATTGACATTCAAACTATTTTGAAAAAATAATTTATATAAATATAAAATCCAAATAATTGTCCACACATAAAAATCAATGGAATTTAAAATCTTGTAATGAAAAAAATTTGAAACTAATTCCCTGTTTGATGTGTTTTAAAAATGTACAACCCATTTCTGGGAAAACCGAATGAAACTGTCCTCGTCTTGAAAAGATTTGCAGCCCAGCAGGGCTGATAAAGCAAGTAGGCCTTGTTTGGGTATTTCTTTTAAAAAATAGAATTGGGCTAGCCATTTTCAGCAAGAAAAAAACGGCAACTGGGCTCATGATGTGGTAAACATAAATAAAACCCTGGCTAGACGGCCCCCCGCCCCTGCACAGCCCCGTTGTTACACTGACCCGTCGCTAAAACTAGTATAAATAACAACTGCTTGTTCCTCAAAAAAACTGCGGGACCTGCTGGGTCCCTGGTGTGAGCCGCTCGTAGTGTTTCTCTCGTTTATTGACTATGTTGACAATGGCGTGAGCCCCAGATGTCCAACCATTAGGAGGAACCATTTTTTGGGCTTGTAATAATGAGGCACTTGCTTGCATACTGCCATGACGCTGGTGGGTCCCTACTGTCATCCTCTCCACGTATATTCATCTCCTTGTTCCTCTCGGTTGTTGGCGACGTTGACAATTCAAGAGGGCGGCGCATCGCGCACGGCGAGGAACCAAGGCGGAGGATGACAGCAAGGCCTCGGATGGAACAAACAGGAGCCGTGGAAGATGTGTCGGTCCAGCCGCAGGCGGAGGGGAGTACGATGGTTTACTGGTTTGGGTGCGGGTGTATGTTGGGGCTGATGTCGCCGGAGAATAATAGGACGTGTGGGGGAATAGATGGAGGGACTGACCAACGTTGGAGGGTATGGTAGGGCGGTAGAGGTGCAGCCAGCCATGGGAGGCGGGAGCAGGCGGAACCGATGGGGTGTTTGGTTTGGGCGGCTGGAGGAAGAAGACAAGAGATAGAAGATACACGACAGATGTTGGATGTCAATCCAATGGCTGGTAGGCAGAATCGTTTGTTCATTGGCTAGTAAGTCGACACCATCTTGGATAGGCTATTTCCTCTGGGTCCCAAATGTCAGAATCCAAATCTGTCATGGTCATGCAGCCTTTCCTATGAAAATTTACAGCCCATTTGATGTGCTAGTTCGAAATAAGTTTGTGGGTGCTGGTGGGGGCTAATCACATGGCTTCTGTAATGCACAGTGAGCTCAAGCAGCCGGCGAGTGTGATGTTATTTCCCTTGGTTGGGATTTGTTACAATATTTCACTCTAAATCAAACGAATGGCAAGCCATTTTCCTTGTTTCAAAAAATATATATGACAGTCACAGCCGAGTTGAAAAGGGAAAGAACATCTAACTACAGCTTACAAACTGTACAGAAGCACGAGGGTTAACTGTTCATCGGGTTTAGACAAAACCCAGGTTGAAAAGGGCAACAACATCTAACTCCAGCACTGTTTTCGGCAGTCATAGTAAAATGGATCGGTCAGGTCCATAGAATGAACATCCTGGGTCGTAAAATTTACTAGATTATAACCATAATATGTTGCTAATAAGCCCGGTACATTCAGAAGCTCTTTTGCCCACCTGAAACTCCTTTTTTTGCTCTTCCACATACCCATCCGTCAAAACCATGCTGCTGATAAACTTAAGCCTGATGGACATTAGTAACCTCGCATTCAGCAAGAAGAATGTGACGAATCTAGTATTTGCATGGTTGGCTATATCGTTCTAGCGTTATTGTCTTCAATCGAATCTCGTGAGAAGTGAGAAAATCCCGGTGCTTAAGAATCCACCGATTGGTTATAAATTTCTTACCCCGTCCTTATGCCTAAATAGAAATGAAGATTGAAAAAAGTTAAGGTCTAAAAAAAGAGTGTCAAAAGAGCAACAGCTTGATAAAGGCGGGGTGTCTTGATCTTTCGATGAGATGATAACTACCGATTTGGTGGAGTCAACTTTGACGATCCGACTACAAACATGCACGACATTGCGCCTTAGCAATCGCTAAACCAATCTCCTGAGGTTACTAACGATGCCGCAAGCAGGATCAGCCTGACCACGAAGGTCTATTCCTGCAAGCAATCAAAGAAGAAGCAAGAATATGATAAAGCAATCTGAATATTGTGAATATTGATGAAGTATTGATAATGGTGGGGATCTGAAAGTGATCTTGGTCTGGTCGTTGGACACAAACGAAGTACACGAAGTTGCGTTGGCTAACTTTTAACTACACAAATACCAAAATCTAAATAGTGCCCTAAGGACTGTATATATGGAGGAAGAGAGGGGGAATTTCGTGGCCCTTGGTGGAGGGGTCCGAAACCAACCCTGTCTCTTCTTTCCCCACACATACAGACTCTAAAAATAGCCTATACTTATGTATTTTGAAATTACATGGGCCTGGCCCAATAAAAAGGTGATGCAGCACCTAGAATATCCTATGGACGAAATTTATGAAGTGGCATCTTGTATATTTCATCCAAGGCTTCATGCACTCATTATGGTGGCTTCAAAGTCCTGAAATCATCACTTGTAACTCCGTTCTAGTTCCCCTTGCGCATGCCATCATCTCCATGCTTGGTCTTGCTGTAGTGTTCATCCCTCTTATCCATGCCAGGCCCTTCATTTGTAAGCAAAACAAATGTATCCAATTTAGGCAGCATCATATTCTCATGAACATTAGAATCATTACCAAGAAACGAAAGTACCTGATAATTTAATTGGCGTGCGCGAGCTCTAGTAATTGGTCCAGTATATGTAGCAGTAGGGGTTGTGGGTGTAACAATGGTATTGATGTCCTCATCATCCTCCCCTTCTTGAAATGAAGTCGTCCTCGACGAAAGCTCATCTTCCTCACCCAAATAAGGCTTCAAATCTGCAATGTTAAAAGTGGGACTTGATGAGGATACAGACCTGGGGTAGGGTCATAGGCCTGACCTATACATCCTGCCCAAGGTCACTACCCTAGAAGAGAAGAAGTTCAAGAGGCAGCATGAGACCCCCAATCGAAGACATTGAGTGCAATCCACTCAACATCTTGTCACTCAGGAGTCTTCCTACCTACTGTCACTCGACCGTCCAGAGAATCAAGCGAGCTCCTGAAGACTAGGAGTCACTCGGCGTGACAACGGGCAGGCGTTCACTCCATAGTCTTTAAGGTCATTAACAACACTTAAGGCTGGCGTTACTAGTAATGCCCCCACTTTATGTACATTAAGTCCCTTGTAATGGAGGGTGGAGAGGATCCCGGCGAACTCTATATAAGCCACCCTCCTCCTCTGGCACAAGGGTTCGCACCCTCTGTAACATCACACATATAATCCAATCGACTGACTCCGAGCACCAAGACTAGGGTTGTTACTTCCTCAGAGAAGGGCCTGAACTCGTAAAACTCGTGTGTACACCTTCACCATAGCTGAGATCTTGCCTCTCCATACCTACCCCCCTTTCTACTGTCAGGCTTAGAACCACGACAAGACTAACCCCAAAACCTGCTGGCAGCTCAAGTTTATATGCATTATCATTATCGCGAAGACGGCGAAGATGGTGGCGGCGATCCGTCGCGCGTCCATGAGGAATACCATCCTGAACCCCTTTCTTCGCAGTACAGGGAAGAACTTTGTCGCCGCGACATGGATGCACTCCACACGCCCATCATTGGAGAAACCCCCAAGGCTCGGGCCTTGGAGGAGGTGTGCTTGGCTAATTTGGCTGAGCGCACTCGACTGGAGAACCTACAGCACGCTCTCGACGAGAGGTCTCGGGAGCGGGTCCCCGAGTCCAGTCGACGGCATCTTTTCCCGCCTCCACCTAAGGTATACCATACTCCGATTCAGAACCTCACAGCCGCGGCCCGTATAGCAGAGTCGACCCAACCTTCCCAGTCAGAGGATGGCAGAGGGTTGATGCAGATCTGGGCCTTGCTCTGGGCAGCAGGAGAGCAGAACACAGCAGTGTCTCAGTAGCGGAATAGGATTCACAGCAGATCCGTAGTTGCGGATACAGTTCAGTCAGGCCACAGCCCAAGATTGCCCCTGCGGCGTGAGGGCCGTGGACAGTATGATCGTCAGCTTGACCGCAACAATCGTCGTCGAGTGCCCATGCCTCCTCCTCCGAGCGCATCATATGTGCCTCGACAAAACGATGATAGACGCCATCACAGTGGCGAGCGCAGAGCACCAGTCGACCCAAGGGAGCCAGGCTTCGATGCGAGATCCATTCTCGTTCAAGGACTAGTCGACCGAAACAGAGCGCATAGAGAAGACCCTGGCAGAGTCGTCCAAGTGGCAGCAGAGTGCATGTTTCAGGTCCAGAGTGTTTCAGCAGAGCCATCAGGGTGGCAGTTATTCGTCCCAACTTCAGGTTGGCAACCGGAGTCAATAAGTTCACTAGAGAATCCAATCCTGAAACTTGGCTTGAGGATTACTAAGTGGCTGAAACGATGAGGTAGCAATGAAACATCTTCCACTGATGTTGGAAGGGTCGGCCCGAGCGTGGCTGACTAAGTTGACTCCAGGTAGTATATATAGTTGGGAAGAGCTGGCTTGAGTGTTCATCAGAACTTTTGAGGGCACTTGCAAGCGACCAGCATGATTGACCAAATTATAGCATTGTGTGCAAAAGCCGAGTGAGACTTTGAGAGACTTCATTCATAGGTGGACCACTCTGCATCACAGTGTTGAAAATGTATCAGAACATTAGGCAGTGTGTGCTTTCAAGGAAGGCGTCAAATACCGAGAGTTGGTCCTGAGGTTGGTTAGGATTGGAGATATGACTCTGACTCGGATGATGGAGATAGCCACCCGGTACGCTAATAGAGAAGAAGAGGACCGACTCTGTAGCGGGAAGAGTAAGCCAGTCGGCCAAGAGGCCGGTGGAGGTAATTCCAATTGGAAACAGAAGCGTAATGCCGAGCCGGCGGCACCCGGTGAGATTGCAGCAGTACCTCGAGGAAAGTTTCAGGGAAAACCTAAGGGGCCCTGGCCCCCTAAGAAGGTAAAGGATCAAGCAGGGAATGATGTGTTCGATTTGTCGTGTCACATCCACACGAAGAAAGATGAAGAAGGTAATCTGATTTACCCAAAGCATACCACTCGACAATGTCGACTCCTGATCCAGCAGTTCCGAGGAAAATAGCCCAGTGAGAAGGAGAAAGAGTCAGACAAAGATGAGGATGAAGAGGGAGACGACGGTTATCCCAAAGTCAATTCCACCCTCATGATTTTTGCTGATGTCGAGAGCAAGAGTCGGTTGAAAGTTATCAATATAGAAGTGAATATGGTCGCTCCGGCAGCGATGACCACATACCTGAAATGGTCTTAGACAGCCATCACATTCGACCAGTCTGACCATCCTGCTCATGTAGCCACCCCCGGGAGGCAAGCACTAGTGGTCGACACCGTGGTCGGGGGCACTCGACTGACTAAAGTGCTGATGGACGGTGGTAGCAGTCTGAATATCCTTTATGCTGAAACCTTGAAGGGGATGGGCATTCCAATGTCCAAACTCAGCGAGAGCAATATGAGTTTCCATGGTGTTATCCCCGGAAAGAAGGCCGAATCACTCGGCCAGATCACTCTCGATGTGGTTTTCTATGATTCGAAACATTACTGTAAGGAAAAGTTGACATTTGAAGTCGTGGATTTCCAGAGTGCTTATCATGCCATTCTGGGTAGGCCTGCCTATGCACCTTTTATGGCTCGACCATGTTACATATACGTGAAGTCGAAGATGCCTAGCCCCAAAGGTGTGATCACAGTTACTGGCAATCGGCAGAAAGCAGAGGAATGCTTCTAGAAAGGTTCCAAAATTGCTGATGCGCAGATGGCTGCAGTTGAACTTCAAGAGTATCAGAAGAATGCAGATCCGAGTGATTTGCTCCGAGCCAAGAAGCCTGCCACGGATTCTGCATTTCGGTCGTCTAGTGAAACGAAGTCGATTCATATTCACCCGACTGATCCCAATGCCGCGCCGACTCATATATCAACGACACTCGACAGCAAATAGGAAGAAGCGCTCATCCAGTTCCTCTGTGAGAACTGGGACATCTTTGCATTGAAACCCTCTGACATGCCGGGTGTACCCAGAGGACTGGCTGAGCACCGTTTGCGAGTTGACCCCAAGGCAAAACCCGTAAAAGAGCACCTTCGGTGGTCCGTCGTGCAGAAGAGGAAAGTGATTGGCGAAGAAGTGGCTCGGCTGCTAGTAGTAGAGTTCATCTGTGAGATCTACCACTCCGAGTGTCTTGCCAATGTAGTCATGGTCCCTAAGAAGGATGATTTACTTCGTATGTGCATTGATTTCAAGCATATCAGTCGGTCCTACCCGAAAGAACACTTCCCTCTCCCCTGCATCAATCAGATTGTTGACTCGACTGCGGAATGTCAAGACCATTGCTAAGTGCCTTGCTGATGAGCTGATCAGTGGTGCTCAAGGTTCGTCCCACTGGCCGACTGCTGATTCTTCTTTAGAAGCTGCACCAAGCAAACAGAAACCAATCCGAGAGAAGAACGTATTTCACTCAAAGATAAATGCAACATATTCGAAGATAAATCCAAAGATTCCTAACTGCAGATTAAAGTACTCGGGCGTCAGGCCCGAAGGAGTTTTAACGATTACAAAAGCACTCGGCATTCCGACGCAAATAAAGGTGAAGCATAATGTTTTTCAGTCACTCGGCGGGGGAAGGACTGGCCGGATCGCAGAAGCTGTCGGGGTCGATGCTGTCGGCAATACGAGTGGCTGCCTCGAGGAAGGTGCCCATGAAGGACTGGAAGGAGTGCTTCTTAGTATTCGCTACCTTGAGGGCAGCCAACTTGTCTTCCTTAGCCTCCTTGAAGTGCACTCAGACCAATGACAAGGCGACATCAGCACCACAACGAGTAGAGGACTTCTTCCACTCCTGCACTCGGCCTGGAATCTGATTAAGTCGAGTCATCAGCGACTCGAGGTCTTGAGAAAGTTCCGCCCGAGGCCAGAGTTTAGCGTCCACTCGGGTCATCGCCGCCTTCAGTCGAGCCAGATAAGTGACTACACCATCCAACCGTGACTCCAATCGCAGCAGGTTCATTGCAACATCATCTTTCATGGGACAATTGATGGGGTCGGGACCTGTCTCGACCCGCCCGGTTTGAGCTTCAAAGTTCTGACAAAGTTATGTCCAATCATGAAAAATTATGAGTCGACAATATAACAACAAACTTCAGTCGACGTCAAATTAACCAGCCGAATGATCATACCTTCAAGCTTCAGAACAAGTTTCGCGGCAAGTTGTTCCAGATAGGACTCTAGCTTGTCTGTCTTGGTTCTGAGGCCGCCAACTTCAGTGGTCAGGTTCTCCTTGTCCTTCCTTAGCTGCTCGACTTCTTGATTACCTTCCGAGATGGCGTTCTTCAACTTCGTGTTCTCCTCCTCCAATTTGCCGACTAAAGCCAGCTTCTGGTCCGCAAGCTTCGTCTTCTCACGTGCTTCCTTCTGAGCAGCAGCAAGGTCCAGGTCCTTCTTCTCCGAAGCCTCCTTCATCCTCTCTAAAGAAACAACACTCTTCAAACGAGCCTGAAGTTGGCGATTTTCACTACGCACATCTGCTTGTGTGAATTCACTCGGTTCAAAGAGACTGGAAGAAAAAGTAGTGCGAAGTGCGAGCTACAAAGCAGACAAGATGGTCGAATGATTACCTCACGTAATGGCCGTCTCTTGTTGAGAAGTCTTGAGATTCTTCTTTGCGAGTTCAAGGTCAAGTTCAACGCTGATATGCTTCTTCTTTAATTCGGAAAGTCGAGCTCCAAGATCACAAGACCTCTGTAGTCAGCAAGAGAGATATGTCAGTCGACAGAAATAAGAGACAGTGACAAGGAAAAGTTACTCTAAGACTACTGCCGAATCAAATATTCAACAGTCTCGGGAACTACACCCAGTGGGTGCACTTAGCGTGCCCCCACTAGTTCAGATCAATACTCAGCAGGGTCTGCCCAGCGTGAGTTTGAAAAAAAAGAAGTCAGAGAATACATCATAAGACCTCAGTCAACTGCCAGCAGTCGACCGTGGTCTCGGGGACTACACCTAGTGGGTCCACTCGACGTGCCCCCACTGATTCGAATAGTTTACTGAGACTCAGCTCGTGGCGAGCGGAGTGGAAGATTTCCTAAACTCTATACAAAAGAACACCCAGTGGGTGATCAGATATAAAACAACACTCAAAAATTCAGTCGGAGTTTTGCTGACCTGAACATTGGTCTGAATGGCAGAGCTAGCGTTGTAAGCCACCTGACTAGCTTCATGCATCACCTTCACCTGCTCCATGACAAGGTTCACCTAACGAAGAGCTTCCCTAGCTGCACTCGGCAAGTCGTCTGGGGTCTGATACGCGGCAAAGAGTGATGGCTCCAAGGTAGTCGAAGCAGTTACTGGGTCGGACGCGTGGAATTGCACCGTAGTGGTAGGAGTATGTGTAGTCGATCCCGACGGATGATCAGTCGTCAGCGGGCTGGCGAATGTGACGTTGGTCCAAACCGGCCCTCCGGAACGTTCGACCACCGCCTCAAGCGCCAGCGTCGACTGAGGGACTTGAATTTCAAGCCTCGTCCTGCTCGAGCTTCCACTCTTCTTCCTCCTCTCCTATAGAGGCGCTTCTTCTTCATCATCAGGGAGCACAATGATTTCTTGCGGAGCTACAGAAAAGGAGAAATATCAAATATTCAGCCGATTGACTATCCACTCGACTAAATGAAACTTGGTAGAATGGACTTACCAGCCGGAGAGGTGGCCTCCTCGTCTCCCGGTGCCTTGTTGACATCCATGTCAGTAGCAGCAGAGGTGAGACTAGAAAGATGCAGAATTCAATTGGTCAGAATAGAAGTTTCAGTCGGTCTGTATAAACACAAGTGTGATACTCACCCCGAAGCCACTAGGACGTCCATCTTGATCCGCGGCAAAGTCTTCCGAGTCTTGGGAGGAGCAATCTTGGGCTGCTTGGTGATCTTCTCTGTCGGCTCCGGAGTCGACGCCCGAGTGCGCTTCTGAGCGTGAGTACTCGGAGCCACGTTCTTCCCGCGCCCTCCCGTCGGGTCGTGTTGCTGCTTGGATCGGTGCTCGAAACGTGGCGGCGAGTCGACTTCTTCCTCGTCGTCTGACTCCTTGCTCTCCTCCTCCTCCTCTTCATTCGAAGACTCCTAGTCGCCGCTCTCGTCTGCGCTGGCCTCTTCCTCCTGGCCCTGCTCCAGGGCTTGTTCATCGTTGGGCATAGAATACATCTCGGTGAAAACCTACAAGACAAAAAGTCAAGTAAAAGTCAGTCGACATCAAGGGCAGTTGGAACATATACGGCAGGCGGTTGGAATAAAAGGGAATACCTTGTCGGGTGGATTATCGTCTCTGAAAGGGATGACTCTCCTGGATCCTCTGGAATTGTCCTAATTGCCTGTGATACTCCGCAACCACATGGCCACGGTCTCAGACGACACTTCCTTTGGGTGGACCCGAGCGGTGTCTTCAGGTCCAGAGTACAACCACATAGGATGATCACGAGCCTGGAGAGGCTGGATGCGTCGACTGAGAAACACTTCCAGTAGGTCTAGGCTGGTGACACCCTCGTTGATAAGATGGACCACTTTCTCCACCAGCATCTTCATCTCCACGTTCTCGGCAGCGGTCACTTTGAGTGGGGAAGGAGTCTGAACGCGGTCAAATGTGAAGTGGGGGAGGTCGGTTGACTGACCTGGGGCTGCGGCGTCCTGGCAGTAGAACCAGGTCGACTGCCAACCTCTAACCGATTCAGGGAGAGTCATAGCATGGAAAGAACTCCTATGCCTTTTTTGGATACCTAAACCCCCGCACATCTGGATGACATTGGTCTTTGAGTCACTCGACTTTGCTATTTTAACCGACTGAGAGCGGATGGTGAAGATGTGTTTGAAAACACCCCAGTGCGGTCGACACCCCAAGAAGTTTTCACACATCGACACGAAGGCGGCCAGATACGTGATGGTGTTGGGAGAAAAATGGTGGAGTTGGGCACCGAAGAAATTCAAGAATCCCGGAAGAAGGGGTGCGGAGGAAGCGAAAAACCCCGGTCGACATGGGTGGCGAGCAGTATGGACTCACCAGGTCGAGGCTGAGGCTCCATATCCCCCTCCGGCAACCTTGCTGCTCCCTTGGCGATCAGCCCGGACTCCACCAGCTCGTCCAGATCTTCCAGCTGATTCGAAGACCGGATCCAATTGCCCTGGATCCAGCCCGGTGGCAGCCCCGCGCGCGATGATGACCGGCGGTGCTGCTTTTTGCCCTTCGCCGCCCCCTTCGCCTTCTTTGAATGCTCTAGCGCTGCCGTCTTGTCCTTCACCATGGCGGCGGAGCGGCAGTGTCGGAACAGAAGAGCTGGGCATGGCGGAGAAGTGGAGGAAGAAGAAGGAGAAACAAGCATGCACAGTGCAGACATCTCGGCCTCGCGACCTTATAAAGGGTTGCTTCCGAGTGGCTGATGCGTGGAACCAGGCAATCCTGTCAAATCCCACAACAGTCGGGCGCAACGTATGTAGCAACCAGTTTTCTAGGATATTAATTTCCTAGAAAATGGCCCTTGTGCTCACCAGCCCAAGGATTACTATTAGCTGATGAGACACCAACTTAATACAGAAACTCCAAGCAAAATACATAATATGTAGTACAAGACCATTCTGGCCTATGAGTACAACACAAGGTTTCTAGTGGCTGATGGCGGAAGCGGTTTGTGGTTTATCAACGCCTATGGGACTCCATTTCCCACAGGAACAGCTGACCTGGATAACTCCTATCTTTGCGAGGCTGCTATCATCATTGTGCAGGTTCCGGGGCTGTCATCGCAATGCTCCTCTCCATGCAAGAAATCTGGCCAAGACAATAGCCAGGGACAAGTCAATGAGTACTTTTGAATGTACTCGCACACATTATAAACACATGCATGATATAACAAATGATAATCATGGTCTGAAATATTCTATGACCACAACATCAGTCACAAAATAAAATCCATGATGCACGCAAGCAGGTTATTCATATACAACATGAATAGGCAATAATGGAGTATAAATGCAACAATCGGGTGTTTGAAGTGACGCCTCGAAAGGATAATAATTTAAAGCATGCCTCAGTCGGGCGTCTGAGTGACACCACATAAAGGGCTTATAAGTAGTTTAAATAACAAGCATGCCACAGTCGGGCGTCTGAGCGACACCACCTAAAGGGCTTATAAGTAATTTAAATGACAAGCATGCCACAGTCGGGCGTATGAGCGATACCATATAAAGGGCTTATAAGTAATTTAAATAACAAGCATGCCACAGTCGGGCGTCTGAGCGACACCACATAAAGGGCTTATAAGCAATTTAAATAACAAGCATGCCACAGTCGGGCGTCTAAGCAACACCACATAAAGGGCTTATAAGTAATTTAATCACAGTGAATATCCAGGAGGTAGAACCGTCCCAGGGATACTCAATAATTCAAATAATGTAAATGGTTAGTCTAAAATAATAGTAATCATGATCATCATGAGTCACAAGTCATGATCCATGTTCTGGTTTGGCAGTTTTTCCTTCGAAGACCGACACTAAGACCGACACTTGACCCATCCTAGACTGTAGTCCTTAACCATGGACACGGCTATTCGAATAGATGTAATCTCTGCAGAGGGTGTACTCTTTATCCACGAGTAATGGATTCCGTTAGTCCATCGGGACTAATTCCGTCTACGGTCTTTTAATTGAAAACAGACCTGACCGCACACACCAGCCTGACTTACCGGTGTCTGGAATCACCCACGACACTCGTTAAGCAAAACTCTAAGTGGGGAGGCTACAACCTCGACTAGCATGGGATCACAAAATTTATAAAGCGCGCAAACTAGGGGAGCTACCCCCTCGGCTACAACCGGAAACACCGATGCCCCCGGACCAGGTGGCATGTCTACCGGATGCAGCCGGTATCCTCCACCATGGCCTCTCTGTACGGTGTGTGATAGAAAGGGGTTGACAATTTACTGAACCGTACCCTACCTATGGCAGGGACAAGTGGTAGTACGAAACAAGTATGGGGGTTACTAGAACAAGACTCGATCTACGGTCGACTCAGGAGGTTAGGACATTTCCTACATGATAAGCATAAGAAATATATTTCACACCATTCAAATAGAATTACCACTCGTCATACCTCACCATGCCTTACCGGACATAACCATCTCGGCAAGAACTAGAGACAAGTTCATGTCTACCCAAGACAGAGCCTTTCCCGGATTCCTCCGATAGGCATAAAAGGCATACGAGGGTGATTACTATCAGAAGCATATCAAATTCCAACAACAAGGAATCATCATTATGTACTCATGAATGTGATCATAACACCACATAAAATATCGAATTCTTCTTGTCAAGGTGATGTCGCATTTGCATCAAATGACTCACAACAAATATTATGCCGGGGTTCAGAATGCTTTCCTTCAAGAGTATGCAAGTGGGGTGCACTTTTTGAAAGCTGCCTTCTTCTTCAAAAATCTTCTAGGTTTACGCTTTCACTTATGCCAGCGTGGATCGACTCGTGGGTCACTGACAGTGGGTCCCTTGGGCCCACTGGTCAGGTTTGACCAGTCGCCCGCGCCTCCTTTCTCCTTTGGCCGGGCAGAGGCGGGGCTTCGGCGATCGCCGTCGACGAACGACAGATCCCCACGGGACTCTGAGGGCAGGGATGGATCCGCCAGTCCAGGGCGGTCCTCCCAGTGGTCCCTAGGTTGGCGGGGGTGGAGGGGGTTCGCCGGTGGCGAGCTCCGCGGCGGACGGTGGCTTCGGGAGGGTTTCGGGTTTCGAGCTACGATGGTTTCCGATCGGGTTTGAGAGGTGGGGTGGCTACGCAAGGTCAAGGGGAGTCGGACGGTGGCACTGGTTGGTCTTGGGAGGCTCTACTCGTGACGAACGGGACCGGAGCGTGGTGGCAGCCGAACTTACCCGAGACAGGGAAGACGGCCTCCCCCCATCGATTGCTGGCTACGGGAGCACTAGAGGGATGGCTCGAGGTCGCCTAAGGGTTTGGTTGAGCTCGAGGGCTCCTATTTATAGGCGGCCGAGGTCGGTTCGACGACGGCAGTGGATACGAACAGTGAACCTCCATTCTGTAGCCAGGGGGCGCGTGGTGATGGCGGACGGGGTCTGGCAGGGCGAGTGGATGAGCTTGAGCTACTGCAGGGGCGAGCTGGCGCACGGCTGTGGCTCGGGCAGCGCCGTCCATGGCAGGGGCCTGCTACGGACACCGGAGTGCCGCCAAGGTGGCTCTAACGGCGGCGCTGTAGGGCGCCAGGGGTGACTTGGAGGGTTCTGGTGAGCGGGTGAGGACATGGCGTGGCTCTGCGGGCGAGCAATGGCCAGGGGCGCGGGGTGGGCGAACGCGGTGGCTCGGGCGCACACACGTGCAAAACACGCACTCTGGCCGCGCCCAGTGCACACACACTAGGTGCTCGGCAAAATGCAAAGGCAAGTTAGAGGGCTAGGAAGAGGCTGGGGATTAACAGGTCTAGGTTAGAGGTGGCTAGGAGGTTAGTGGATATGATGGTTGGGTCAGGGGACCAAGTTCATAACACAAACTAAAAAATATGCTAAATTTGGCCATGCACACAAGGTGCTTAACAGAATGCCATGGGCTACTAGGCATCACTTGGGGTGGCCAAAAACTCCAGATCAAAGTCTCTTTAGGAGATAAAGAGTGTGGCAAGGTTAGTGTGACAAAAACAAAAACTCCCTAGTGCAAGTTTTTGAGAAAACCAATTCTGGACAGAAAATAAAGGCTATTATTGCATGGACCAAAAGTATCCCAATGGGTCCAATCTCCTGTACTTAAGGGTTTGGTTGGGTGGACTATAAGCAGGAAAGATCTCATGGGCACTAGAGTAAAACAAAATAGGGTTGCAGTAGAAATTACCAAATTGGACCAGAGAGAAAAAGATGATGTTTTGCTCAAATTTTTCATAGAACACCAGTGGGTCTTTACATATAAATGAATTATATAATTCTACTAACATCTCCCAACTTTGGTGAAATTTTTAAAAATATATTTAAATAGGTTGTAGTGCAAAATCACAAACTGGACCAATTTTGAAAACTTGGGGTAGAGCTCAAAATCTCCAAATGACTAAAAGATATTATTGCACAAAAGTGATGTTGGAACATCACATGACATCCCCAAATTTTGGTGGGAATTTTAAAGAGGTATTTAAAAGGGTTGTAGTGCAAAAGAGGCTCTAAGGCTTATGAGAAACCATTTTAAAAGAATTAAAGTCTAGGAAAAATAATTATAGAAATAATCCACTGATAAAAGAAATGTTTTCTTGAGAGGGTATACAAGTCCAACAACATTTTTGAAAAGTTTCCTATTTGGAGGAAAACTCCACAACTCAGAAGAAAAGAGTGGTTCTGAATCAAAAGAAAATCCAAAAAAATAAAAATTTTAATTCACCAAGACAAAATTTTAATTGATAAATCATGGTTAAATTTTTGGGGTGTTACAACACTACCCCCCTTAAGAAAAATCTCGTCCTTGAGATTTGCTAAGGGCTGTTTTGAAAATATTACTCCTACCATCTCAAAGTAAAATCACAAAAATAAGCATCCTACTCATGCAATTAAAACGTGGCTACAGTAAGTGGGTAATTAAGTGGTGTAAAGCTACAGTGTGGCATACTGGCGCTGCGTCGAAAAATCTATGGTTGGGGAAAACGAGGAATTTCTACTTTTGGTTACAGTAAATTTAGAATAAATTTCTAAATTACTAAAATACGCTGGTCGTACCTGAGAGCACAGTGATCTCTCTGGCTGACAGGTGGACCCGGGGCCCACTGTCAGTCTCTTCTTCTACCTCTGACTCTCTCTTCTTCATCTCTCTCGCGAGCTTTCCCGCGCTTTCTCCACCGGTGACGCCTAGCGCGTAGAGCAGCTAGGCCGTACTGCGGTAGTGCATGGCATGCTAGCTGCCGGTGCAGCGTGCACTCACCTCGCGGGCCAGTGCGCTGTCAGTACTTCTCGTGGATTCACCTCCGAACACCGGCGATCGAGCGACGAGCGGCGCTCGTGGACTTCCCCCACCGTACACCGATCTCGAGCTATAAAACGACCGAGGTGCTCCTTTCTTCTTCCTCACACCTGGCCTCGCTTCTCCTTCTCCTTCCTTCTCCTCCATTTCTGTTTGTAGGAGCTCGAAACAAGGCTCTAATGGTGGAGGTGATGCCAGACTGGTACGTGATCCTGATGTGTGGAGGGTTGGCGGCATTGCTGGGGTTCTCCGTGCTCTTCTGCGTGATGATCCTCGATGATTGTCGTGATACTGCCGCTCAAGTGTTAGCTCTCCGCGGTGGCGGTGATCATGAGGATTAAGTGCGGTGTCGGGTGCTAGCTGTTGTCGGTGTGCTGGAGGCAACTTGCACCCGAATAAATGCCCACTAATCTCTCCTTCAGAGGCTGTGTGTGCCAGGGAGGTGATCAGTTAGGTGCAACATGTGCACGTGCATTTGCAATTAGTGCGTGTGGTCGATTGGTTGTGGTTATGAGTCCGCTGTCGTTGTACTGCATGAATAAAAATCTATGTCGTGAAGAGATATATGCCGCAACAACTCAGGGAAAAATCTCACTTCAGAATTTAACGGGAGTGAAAACAGTTAATAAAAATTAACAGAAGTAAAAACTACTCACATTAATTGAAACTAAAAATTTAATTCATCGTACAAATTTAGGATACCATGCATAAGTTGCAACACATAAACAAATGTTGGGACGATAAACAAAGCAGTGACGTCTACAACGACAATGGTAAATGGACAGGGTCCTGAGAAAATGTCTCTGGTATTGGGGCACACTCTTCTTCTACCGGGGGAAGCGGATTGACTAGTCGATGAACGCGTCTCTCCTGGTCGGGCCTCAGTGGTCTGCCGATGGCGATCTGAGGATTTAAATCAGTGAGGCTCTGGAGATAACCCATTACTCATTGGGTCAAACGCTCTTGAGCGATGACATACTGGGCAAGGTTGGCCAGTACTGGGTCTCTCTCGATTCGTCCACCGGGAAAAGATGCTACTTCTCCGGGTGCTGCACGACTCGGGAAGTAATAATACCCCCATTCGCTGGCATAGGGTACCGCGAATCAAAGGCGAGCAAGTGCTTCGTACGCAGGAGCTTCTATGGCCATTTGTGGAGTCGGCATAGATTTCCCCACGAAGGAGACTTCCGTTGGGTCTTGGTTTGGGTTAGCGGGAGGGATGTGCACCACTGCCCAATATTTCAAGGTGGATGGTGTGATCCTCGATTTGAGCAACTCGTACTGGGGTGGATGGGTAGCACTCATGGTACTGCAGGTAAAGTCCCACAATATTTTAACAAAACTACCTGGGGTTGCATCTGGAGTTCTCAGATAAATACTAGGGCTCGGCACGTCAAAGAAATGGCTGTGAGAATTGTGTACAAGGTGAGGTATACTTGGCAAGGTCACGAGGTGGCCTTTTATATAGCATTGGGTCTGGGTTATCGATTACGGTGTGGGGAAACTAGTTTGTCGAATCTGCTCTATTGGGTCGGGGTCAATGCTACAGATACACATATCTCGCAAAAGTGATGTATTACTGTGGGTGTCGTCGGGGTGATGTTGGTAGCTGTGCCCGGAATTAAAAATGCAACTGCATGCTAACATATTTATGCATGGCTACTTTTCAAAATAGAGGCACACAAGCAGGCTGCGATTATTTATGGCGATGCAAGATTACACAATTACAGGGCGTGGACATACTGAGATTCGGTACTACTCGAGTGACTTAGTCTACCTCGTTAATATCTAAGCGGGTGTGCCTTGTGGACGTCGAGGCTTCTCCACGGGTTTCACCGTCAGGGTTAGCTGGATGGAGTTGAGGGGCTGCAGGGTTGGGGTAGCGATGATGACCATCATGGGGGTTGTTGGCCACAATCCCGTTGGAGCGTGTTCCCAAAAGGCGACGAAGCACTTCTGGGGACACCAAAACATTTTGGTCGATGGCAGGGGCAGACCTCGAGGACTCAATCGGTTGTCCGAACAGCATGACTGGGTTGTCGGCGTCGGGCTCATCTTCTCCTCTTGCCGGGGCTCGGGGAACCAGTTCTCCATGACCTGCGATCAGGTCAAGGGTGATTTGATCAAACAGTTCCTCTAGTGCACTTACATAGCGCACCAGATGCAATAATGCAGGATCGGTCTCGTGATCTCCGTTGGCAACCCGGGGTGGCCTACCATACCCGTCACGGCTGGGGTAGTAGTAGAACGAGCGACAGTTAACTCTGGGCGACAAGTGCCGGAGTTGAACTATAGCCTCTCGAGCAGCTAGTTGGACGGCTTGTGGCTCAAAGGAAGTTGTCCTTCTGGTGAACCTATAGGGGCGTTCTGGCGATAGACCCCTACCATAGACGTGCACAGTGGCCCAGAATTGACAGCTCTCACCGCTCATGGGCCCTTGGTACACAACATACACTAGGGGCTCTTCTAATGCAAAGGCACGGCGGGTGAGGTTTGCTAGCACGGTCACAAAACCTCCAAGGTTGGTTGCTGTGGTCTCATTGTGCACAATAAGCCAGGCATTATAGCTCGGTTTGGGTAAGAGGCTGTGTTGTGCTGGGTTGAGGCTAGCATGCCCTTTTTATAGAAAAAGGGGACGGAGTCTTCCTTCGCACGCTTGCGAATGAGACAATTTAGGTGTCGGTCACTGGCGCGTGATCGACAGGCTAGGCTGATAGGTTGGGCACCGACTGCCAAAAGGTGTCGGGGTCACTGTGTGGCTATCTTACACGAGAAGCTTGGCCGGGGTTAGGTTAAGGTCTGGTGGATTGGTTAATCTAGGTTTGTTGACCTGGCTAAGATAGGATTAGCCAATGGTCAGCCTGGCTCTTATACCAAGTTTGTCGCGACCGGTTTTCCAGGATATTAATTTCCCAGAAATGGCCCTTGTGCTCACCAGCCTCAGGATTACTGTTAGCTGATGAGACACCAACTTGATACAGAAACTCCAAGAAAAATACATAATATGTAGTACAAGACCATTTTGGCCTATGAGTACAACACAAGGTTTCTAGTGGCTGATGGCGGAAGCGGTTTGTGGTTCATCAGCGCCTATGGGACTCCATTTCCCACAGGAACAGCTGACCTAGATAACTCCTATCTTTGCAAGGCTGCTATCGTCATTGTGCAGGTTCCGGGGCTGTCATCGCAATGCTCCTCTCCATGCAAGAAATCTGGCCAAGACAATAGCCAGGGACAAGCCAGTGAGTACTTTTGAATGTACTCGCAAACATTATGAACACAGGCATGGTATAACAAATGATAATCATGCTCCGAAATATTCTATGACCACAACGTCAGTCACAAAATAAAATCCATGATGCACGCAAGAAGGTTATTCATATACAACATGAATAGGCAATAATGGAGTATAAATAGAATGCACCAATCGGGTGTCTGAAGCGACGCCTCGAAAGGATAATACTTTAAAGCATGCCTCAGTCGGGCGTCTGAGCGACACCACATAAAGTGCTTATAAGTAGTTTAAATAACAAGCATGCCATAGCGGGCGTCTGAGCAACACCACCTAAAGGGCTTATAAGTAATTTAAATGACAAGCATGCCATAGTCGGGCGTCTGAGCGACACCACATAAAGGGCTTATAAGTAATTTAAATAACAAGCAAGCCACAGTCGGGCGTCTGAGCGACACCACATAAAGGGCTTATAAGTAATTTAAATAACAAGCATGCCACAGTCGGGCATCTGAGCGACACCACATAAAGGGCTTATAGGTAATTTAATCACAGTGAATATCCAGGAGGTAGAACCGTCCCAGGGATACTCAATAATTCAAATAATGTAAATGGCTAGTCCAAAATAATAGTATCATGATCATCGTGAGTCACAAGTCATGATCCACGTTCTGGTTTGGCAGTTTTTCCTCCGAAGACCGACACTAAGACCGACACTTGACCCATCCCAGACTGTAGTCCTTAACCACGGACACGGCTATTCGAACAGATGTAATCTCTGTAGAGGGTGTACTCTTTACCCACGTGTAACTGATTCTGTTAGTCCATCGAGACTAATTCCATCTACGGTCTTTTAATTGAAAACACACCTGACCGCACACACCAGCCTGACTTACCGGTGTCTGGAATCACCCAGGAGACTCGTTAAGCAAAACTCTAAGTGGGGAGGGTACAACCTCAACTAGCATGGGATCACAAAATTTATAAAGTGCGCAAACTAGGGGAGCTACCCCCTTGGCTACAACCGGAAACACCCATGCCTCCGGACCAGGTGGCATGTCTACCGGATGCAGCCGGTATCCTCCACCATGGCCTCTCTGTATGGTGTGTGCTAGAAAGGGGTTGACAATTTACTAAACCATACCCTACCTATGGCAGGGACAAGTGGTAGTACCAAACAAGTATGGGGGTTACTGGAACAAGACTCGATCTACGATCGACTCACGAGGTTAGGACATTTCCTGCATGATAAGCATAAGAAATATATTTCACACAAATCAGACAGAATTACCACTCGTCATACCTCACCATGCCTTACCGGACATAACCATCTCGATGAAGAACTAGAGACAAGCTCGTGTCTACCCAAGACAGAGCCTTTCCCGGATTCCTCCGATAGGCATAAAAGGCATACGAGGGTGATTACTATCAGAAGCATATCAAATTCCAACAGCAAGGAATCATCATTATGTACTCATGAATGTGATCATAACACCACATAAAATATCGAATGCTTCGTGTCAAGGTGACGTCATATTTGCACCAAATGACTCACAACAAATATTGTGCCGGGGTTCAGAATGCTTGCCTTCAAGAGTATGCAAGTGGGGTGCACTTTTTGAAAGCTGTCTTCTTCTTCAAAAATCTTCTGGGTTCACTCTTTCACTTATGCCAGCGTGGAACGACTCGTGGGTCACTGACAGTGGGTCCCTTGGGCCCACTGGTCAGGTTTGACCAGTCGCCCACGCCTCCTTTCTCCTCTGGTCGGGCAGAGGCGGGGCTCCAGCGATCGCCATCGACGAACAGCGGCTCCCCACGGGACTCCGAGGGCAGGGATGGATCCGCCAGTCCAGGGCGGTCCTCCCAGTGGTCGCTAGGTTGGCGGGGGTGGAGGGGGTCGCCGGCGGCGAGCTCCGCGGCAGACGGTGGCTTCGGGAGGGTTTGTGGTTTCGAGCTACGGTGGTTTTCGATCGGGTTTGAGAGGTGGGGTGGCTCCGCAAGGTCAAGGGGAGTCGGACGGTGGCACTGGTTGGACTAGGGAGGCTCTGCTCGCGACGAACGAGACCGGAGCATGGCGGTGGCTGAACTGTTCGAAGACGGGGAAGACGGCCTCCCCCCATCGATTGTTGGCTATGGGAGCACTAGAGGGATGGCTCGAGGTCGCCTGAGGGTTTTGTTGAGCTCGGGGGCTCCTATTTATAGGCGGCCGTGGTCGGTTCAACGGCGGCAGTGGGTAGGAACGGCGAACCGCCGTTCTGTAGCCAGGGGCACGTGGCGATGGCTGGCGGGGTATGGCAGGGCGAGCGGATGAGCTTGAGCTGCTCCAGGGGTGAGCTGGCGCGCGGCTGTGGCTCGGGCGGTGCCGTCCATGGCAGGGGCCTGCTGCGGACCCAGGCGTGCCACCAAGGTGGCTCTGACGGCGGCTCTGTAGGGCGCCAGGGGTGACTTGGAGGGTTCTGGCGAGCGGGTGAGGACATGGCATGGCTCTGCGGGCGAGCAAAGGCCAGGGGCGCGGGGTGAACGAACGCGGCGGCTCGGGCGCACACACGTGCAAAACGCGTGCTCTGGCCACGCCCAGTGCATGCATGCTAGGTGCTCGGCAAAATGCCAAGGCAAGTTAGAGGGCTAGGATGAGGCTGGGGATTAACAGGTCTAGGTTAGAGGTGGCTAGGAGGTTAGTGGACATGATGGTTGGGTCAGGGGACCAAGTTCATAACACAAACTAAAAATTATGCCAAATTTGGCCATGCACACAAGGTGCTTGGCAGAATGCCATGGGCTACTAGGCATCACTTGGGGTGGCCAAAAACTCCAGATCAAAGTCTCTTCGGGAGATAAAGAGGGTGGCAAGGTTAGTTTGACAAAAACAAAAACTCCCTAGTGCAAGTTTTTGAGAAAACCAATTCTGGACAGAAAATAAAGGCTATTATTGCATGGACCAAAAATATCCCAATGGGTCCAATCTCCTGTACTTAAGGGTTTGGTAGGGTGGACTATAAGCAGGAAAGATCTCATGGGCACTAGAGTAAAACAAAATAGGGTTGAAGTAGAAATTACCAAATTGGGCCAGAGAGCAAAAGATGATGTTTTGCTCAAATTTTTCAAAGAACACCAGTGGGTCTTTGCATATAAATGAATTATATACTTCTACTAACATCTCCCAAGTTTGGTGAAATTTTTTAAAAAATATTTAAATAGGTTGTAGTGCAAAATCACAAATTGGACCAGTTTTGAAAAGTTGGGGTAGAGCTCAGAATCTCCAAATGACTAAAAGATATTATTGCACAAAAGTGATGTTGGAACATCACATGACATCCCCAAATTTTGGTCGGAATTTTAAAGAGGTATTTAAAAGGGTTGTAGTGCAAAAGAGGCTCTAAGGCTTATGACAAACCATTTTAAAAGAATTAAAGACCAGGAAAAATAATTATAGAAATAATCCACTGATAAAAGAAACGTTTCCTCGAGAGGGTATACAAGTCCAACAACATTTTTGAAAAGTTTTCTATTTGGACGAAAACTCCACAATTGAGAAGAAAAGAGTGGTTCTGAATCAAAAGAAAATCCAAAAAATAAAAAATTTAATTCACCAATGCAAAATTTTAATTGATAAATCATGGTTAAATTTTTGGGGTGTTACAACATACGTGGCGAAAAAGGCGGCGCAGAAATCGAGGCATCACTATTTATCCGCTCCGCCCGCTTCGGCGCTCCCCGTCCCGCGCGCTTCCTTGAAATTTCGTATCCGGCGAAATCCAGGATACTTAGCAGTCAATCGCGCCCAAGATCCTGTGCTCCAGTACAGCACTTGGCAGACAATGCTACAAGTTCAGTCGACGACTCTCTAAATGGATCAAGGCGACTGAATCGATGCTGAAATACCAACGCAAGTTTCCCATCTTGCGGAAAATGCTCGCGAAGGTGCAAGGCTTAGAACAAGTTCAACTCCAACCTACTTTCCACTCGAATCTTAATCCATTCGGGAGCTACTGATGAGGATACAGACCTGGGGTAGGGTCATAGGCCTGAGCTATACGTCCTGCCCAAGGTCACTACCCTAGAAGACAAGAAGTTCAAGAGGCAACATGAGACCCCCAGTCGAAGACGTCAAGTGCAATCCACTCGACATCTTGTCACTCGGGAGTCTTCCTACCTGCTGTCACTCGACCGTCCAGAGAATCACTCGACCTCCTGAAGACTAGGAGTCACTCAGCGTTACAACGGGCAGGCGTTCACTCTGTAGTCTTTAAGGTCATTAACAACACTTAAGGCTGGCGTTACCAGTAACGCCCCCACTTTATGTACATTAAGTCCCTTGTAATGGAGGGTGGAGAGGATCCTGGCGAACTCTATATAAGCCACCCTCCTCCTCTGGCACAAGGGTTCACACCCTCTATAACATCACACATATAATCCAATCAACCTCCTCTGGTCACCGAGACGTAGGGCTGTTACTTCCTCCGAGAAGGGCCTGAACTCGTAAAACTCATGTGTACACCTTCACCATAGCTGAGATCGTGCCTCTCCATACCTACCCCCCTTTCTACTGTCAGGCTTAGAACCACGACAGGACTAACCCCAAAACCTGCAGGCAGCTCAAGTTTATATGCATTATCATTTATTTTCTCTAACAACTTAAAAGGACCATCAGCACGTGGCATTAGCTTTGATTGGCGCAAATTAGGAAACCTATCCTTATGCAAATTTAACCAAACATGATCTCCAGGTGCAAAGACAACATGTATTCTACCCTTAACTCCAACAAGTTTATATTTAGCATTCATACGCTCTATGTTTTCCTTAGTTAACTCATGCATTTTTAGGATCAATTCAGCATGTTGTTTAGCATCAAAATTAACCTTCTCCGAAGATGGAAGGGGCAACAAATCAATAGGTGCACGCGGTAGAAAACCATACACAATTTCAAAAGGGCACATCTTAGTAGTAGAATGCAATGAACGATTATAAGCAAATTCAATATGAGGCAAGCATTCTTCCCACATTTTCTTACTATTCTTCAAAACAGCCCTAAGCATAGTAGACAATGTTCAATTGATTACTTTAGTTTGTGCATCAGTATGGGGGTGACAAGTAGTACTAAAAAGCAGTTTAGTCCCCAACTTAGCCCATAAACATCTCCAAAAGTGGATAAGAAATTTAGTATCACGATCTGAACCAATAGTATTTGGCACACCTTGCAAGCAAATAATTTCACGAAAAAATAAATCAGCAACATTAACAGCATCATCGATTTTATGACATGGTATAAAGTGTGCCATTTTCAAGAGTCTATCCACAACAATAAATATGCTATCCCTCCCCTTCTTTGTTCGAGGTAAACCTAAAACAAAGTCCATAGATATATCCTCCCAAGGAACACTAGGTACAGGGAAAGGCATGTATAAACCATGAGGATTGAGTCGCGACTTAGCTTTTTGACATGTAGTGCAGCGAGCAGCAAAACGCTCAACATCCCATCTCATCTTTGGCCAAAAGAAATGTGTAGCAAGTATATCCTCCATCTTTTTCACGCCAAAGTGTCTCATTAATCCTCCTCCATGAGCCTCCCACAACAACAAAAGACGTATAGAGCTAGTGGGAATGCATAGCTTTTTAGCACGAAACACAAATCCATCATTAACGATGAACTTGTTCCATGTTCTCCCTTCTTTACAATTCTGCAATGCATCTTTAAAATCAACATCATGCACATATTGATATTTGATGGTATCCTAACCAAATATCTTGAAGTCAAGTTGTGAAAGCATAGTATAGCGACAAGACAAAGCATCAGCAATAACATTTTCTTTACCCTTCTTGTGTTTAATGACATAAGGGAAAGTCTCAATGCATCCAACCCATTTAGCATGTCTACGATTCAGTTTGGCTTGACTTTTAGTGTGTTTCAAAGATTCATGATCAGAATGTATAACAAATTCTTTGGGCCATAAATAATGTTGCCACGTTTCTAAAGTCTGAACAAGAGCATATAATTCTTTATCATAAGTAGAATAATTCAGACTAGGCCCACTCAATTTTTCAAAAAAGTATGCAACAGGTTTGCCATCTTGTAATAACACACCTCCTAATCCAATTCCACTAGCATCACATTCAAGCTCAAAAGTCTTATTAAAATCAGGAAGTTGGAGTAAAGGAGCATGTGTCAACTTATCTTTCAATACCGTGAAGGCTTCTTCATGTGCGGTACCCCAAACAAAAGGCACATCTTTCTTTGTAAGCTCATTGAGAGGTGCAACAATGGTGCTGAAATCTCTCACAAAACGCCTATAGAATCCAGCGAGGCCAAGAAAACTCCTCACTTGTGTGACCGTTTTGGGCTGCGTCCAACTCTCAATAGCGTCAATCTTGGCTTCATCAACTTCAATTCCCTGTGGAGTAACAACATAGCCAAGAAAAGGTACTCGATCGGTGCAAAAGGTGCACTTCCCAAGGTTACCAAACAAATGTGCATCACGTAGAGCAATAAAAACAGCGCGTAAATGTTCCAAATGTTCCTCCAAAGATCTGCTATAAATCAGTATATCATCAAAATAGACTACCACAAATCATCCAATGAAAGCACGTAAAACTTCGTTCATTAATCTCATGAAAGTACTAGGTGCATTAGTTAACCCAAAAGGCATGACTAACCACTCATATAATCCAAACTTAGTTTTAAATGTTGTTTTCCATTCATCATCCAATTTCATACAAATTTGATGGTTTCCACTATGCAAATCAACTTTGGAGAATATTGTAGAGCCTCTCAATTCATCAAGCATATCATCTAGCCTAGGAATAGGATGACGATAACGAATAGTAATATTATTAATGCCTCTACAATCAACACACATATGCGTTGTACCATCCTTTTTTGGCACTAGAATAATAGGAACAGCACAAGGACTAAGGGATTCGCGTATATAACCTTTGTCGAGAAGCTCCTGTACTTGACGCATAATCTCCTTCATCTCCTCTGGATTCGTACGGTATGGCGCATGGTTTGGCAGTGAAGCACCGGGAATTAAGTCAATCTGATGCTCAATCCCTTGAATAGGCGTTAATCCCGGTGGCACGTCTTGTGGAAAGACGTCAGCGAACTCCTGCAAAATGTTAGCGACAGCAGGAGGCAAAGAGGAAGGCACATCCTCGAATGAAAATAATGCCTCTTTGCGCACAAAAGCATAGCAAACATATTTGCTGAAATCTAGCTCATCAATATCAGATTTGGTGGCAAATAAACATGCACTTTTCAATTTAATTTCAGAAGCAACACTAGATGGTTTATTATTAGGCTTCATTTGTTGCTCAAATTCTTTTGCCACAATCTGATTTTCACTCTTATTCTTCTCCTGTTTTGCTTTATTAGCTCTATTAATATCATCTTTCAAAATGGAATCAGGAGTCATAGGAAGCAAAGTAATATTTTTATCCTTATGAACAAGAGTATACCGATTGTTTCTACCATGGTGTACAGAATTTTTATCAAATTGCCATGGTCGACCAAGTAATAAGGAACATGCTTGCATTTGTACCACATCACAATCAACATAATCAGCATATGTAGAGATACAAAAATACACACGAACAGTACGTGTTACCTTAACCTTGCCGCTGTTGTTGAACCATTGCATGTAGTAAGGATGTGGATGTGGTCTTGTGGTGAGAGATAGCTTCTCCACCATCTCCATGCTAGCCAAGTTTTTGCAACTCCCTCCGTCTATGATGACGCACACAGAACGTTCCTTCACAACTCCCTTCGTATGGAACAAATTATGCCTTTGATTTTGCTCAGCTTGTGTGACCTGCACACTCAAAACACGTTGAGCAACTAAACGTTCATACATGTCAGTGTCTTCAGGAGCCATGTATTGCGTAGGCCCGGAAGTGTAGGCCCGGCAGGTGCGCTCTTGGCAGATAGTGGTGGTTGTGCCTACTTTCTTGTATCACGGCTAGAGCTGGCACCTGATGGAGGGGTTGGTGCAGTGGAAGTAGAAGATGCACGCGGTGTCCATGATGAAGGTCGACCTGCAGAAAAGTTAGTTCACGCAAATGCTTGTCGATCTTGCACTTCACGTTCAACTTTACAAGCAAGATGGAATAAACGAGTGATATTAGTATACTCCTTGTACTCTAGAATGGTCTGAATCTCTCTATTTAATCCACCCATAAAACATGCAAGCATAGCTTCATTCTCCTCACCAATACCACATCTAATCATGCCAGTTTATAATTCCTGATAATATTCTTCTACAAAAAAATTTCCTTGTCTTAAACGCTGCAATTTTTGAAGCAATTCACGTTGATAATATGGTGGAACCCAATGAGTATGCATAGCAGTTTTCAAAGCAGCCCAAGTAGCTGGAATAGCATATAATCTACAATGTTCAGACCACCATACACATGCAAAACTAGTGAAATCACAAACAACAGCATCAACCCGTCTCTCCTCGGGATATTGTAAAAATGTAAACATTGTTCAATTTCTAACTCCCAAGTAAGATATATATCAGGAACATATCTACCCTCAAATGGTGGAATATTCAATTATAGTTTAGGAACATGGTCATGATCTTGTACCTGGGTGGTGGTGCGGGCCTACTATTGCAATTAGTTGCATGTGGACGACCTGGTGCTGGTGCTGGTGGTTGCACGTAGTTCTGATTTTTATCAACCTCATCCTCATAATCGCCCGCATAATCGTCATCCTCCTCGGCACCAGGAGCAGCAGTAGCAGGAGCCACAGAAGCATCAACAGTAGGTGCAACAACACCAGAATTTTGACCAAGCTCAAGGGGAACGCGTTGTGCTCATCCCACATGATTTGGAAGGCGACGTTGTAGTTGATGTTGGTGTTATTTTTGTAAAGGTGTGATAGGTGCAGCCGGCGGTGGTTGTGGAAGACGCGCGAGCAATTCATTAAATTTGTTATCGAGCTTTATTTCTAACGTCTTCTGAATGCAATCTATCTTCTCCATGGCCTCTTCAAATCTGTTTAGCACATCTTGCACCTGTCCACTCATCATTTGCTGAAATTTATCATGGAGCTATTTGTTCGTCATGTTCTCCCAATCAGTCTCATCGGCTTGTGAACCTGCCATGGTTAGTAGCAATAGAAACACAAAAGAATATGATCCTACAGACTACTAGGAAGCGGTGGTGGTGGTGGTATGTCACAAATCCTTCAAGCGAATCTCACATTCTTACTAGTACTTACCCAGCAGCAGGTGGTGATCGGCAACCGTTGTAGTCAAAACTCTCAAAGCTTGGATAGAGCGATTACCAGGGAGAGTCAAATGCACGATGTAGATGTATGTGGAGATGGGAAGGCTTATAATATGGTACTAAAAAGGGTCTGCAATAATCAATTCAGAGATGCAAATTTGAATAAACGCTCAACGACGGTACTGTGCTGGTCTTAGGCAAGACTGTGCTAGAGACGCGAGCCTAGAACACTAGCAAAATCACGGTGTGGCACGTAATCAAGGGAGGATCACAATCTGAAAAAAGTCTCTTTTTTCACTTTTTTTCCTCTTCTTTTTTCAGTTTGGAACTATTTTTCTAATGCGGGTGGCATAGAAGTTGGGGAGTCCGACTTGGTCAGGACTAGTAGTATCGTGTGTCCTGGAAATCGAAAACAAAGGAACAAACTGGAGTCGGACTAGGACTGGTGGTGGAGATCAATCTGGTGGAAACTCGGACTTGTGGTGGATATATGTAGGTCGGTGGAACACGGACTAGTGGCGAATCTCTGATGGAGGTGGACTCGGATTATCGTGATGGCGGTGAATATGTGGTATATGGCAGCGGTGATGACGATGGTGTCATATGGCAGCGGTGATGACTATGGTGGTATATGGCAGCGGTGATGACGATGGTGGTATATGGTAGCGGTGATGACGATGGTGGTATATGGCAGCGATGACGATGATGGTGGTATATAGCTGCGGTGATGACGGTGATGCGGCGGCGGCGTGACAACTTGTGAACAGAACTCGAAACTCTCAAGGACTAGACACTAAGACCAGCAACTAGACACGACGATGCAACCGCAAATTCAACAATGCAAAACACTAAAAAGATTATTCAAAGGCTCAGATTAGTTCGGATATGATGAACTAACCCTAAAAAATTTTGTGGCTTTTTCGTGGACTGTAGGTATGAAGAATAGACTCGATCTAAACTACGAAAAACTGTAAAATCTCACCGAGCAACCTGGAAATCTGATACCACTTGATAAAGGCGGGGTGTCCAAATCTTTCGATGATATGATAATTATCGATTTGTTGAAGTCGACTTTGACGATCTGACTACAAACGTGCACGATGTTGCGCTTTAGCAATCGCTAAACCAATCTCATGAGGTTACTGACGATGCTGGAAGCACGAACAGCCTGACCACGAAGGTCTATTCCTGCAAGCAATCGAAGAACAAGCAAGAATATGATAAAGCAATCTAAATATTGTGAATATGGATGAAGTATTGATAATGGTGGGGATCCGAAAGTGATCTTGGTCTGGTCATTGGACACAAACGAAGTACACGAAGTTGCGTTGGCTAACTTTTAACTAAACAAATCCCAAAGTCTAAACAGTGCCCTAAGGGCTGTATATATGGAGGAAGAGAGGGGGAATTTCGTAGCCCTTGGTGGAGGGGTCCAAAACCAACCCTATCTCTTGTTTCCCCACACATACGAACTCTAAAAATAGCCTATACTTATGTATTTCGAAATTACATGGGCCTGGCCCAATAAAAAGGTGACGCAGCACCTAGAATAGCCTCTGGATGAAATTTATGAAGTGGCGTATTGTATATTTTGTCCAAGGCTTCATGCACTCATTCTGGTGGCTTCAAAGTCATGAAATCATCACGTGTAACTCTGTTCTTGTTCCCCTTGCGCATGCCATCATCTCGATGCTTGGTCTTGCTCCAGTGTTCATCCCTCTTATCCATGTCAGGCCCTTCATTTGTAAGCAAAACAAATGTATCCAATTTAGGCAGCATCATATTCTCATGAACATTAGAATCATTCCCAAGAAACGAAAGTACCTCATAATTTAATTGGTGTGCGCGAACTCTAGTAATTGGTCCAGTATATGTAGCAGTAGGGGCTATGGGTGTATCAATGGTATTGATGTCCTCATCACAGCTGAACGGTTAATTCTAGTACACTATATGTGGGCTTCCAATGTGCGTGAAATTATCACCTTTATATACAACTTCTCCAGACTTGGAAAGCATTGAAGCAAGCCAATAATCTTGTTCAGATC
>NC_057813.1:308650185-308650681 GCF_018294505.1 Triticum aestivum | reverse complement strand
GGGGTGGCCGTGGAGGGGTGGTTGAATAGGACCCCGTGGTGTGGAGGGCTGGATGAACACTAGACGGTGGAGGGGTGGCCGTGGAGGAGTGGTTGAACAGTAGCCGGTGGAGTAGCGCGCGGTGGAGGCTGGATGAACAGGAGCCCGTGGAGGCTGGAGGAGGTCGACGGTGGACATGAACAGTATCCCGTGGAGTCCCGTTTTGCGGTATGCCACACCCCTCCCGATGAACAGGACCCCCGTTTCGACCGTAGGAGGTCCGTTTTGTCCGTTTTGCGGTACGCCACACCCCTCCCGATCAACAGGACCCCCGTTTCGACCGTAGGAGGTCTGTTTCCTCCGTTTTGCGGTACGCCACACCCCTCCTGATCAACAGGACCCCGTTCCGAACATAGGAGGTCCGTTTCCTCCATTGTGCGGTACGCCAAGCCTCGTTTCCATCGCCCGTTCCGTCCAAGCCCTCCCGATGAACACGACTACGCATTCCGTTCCGACC
>NC_057813.1:308617209-308650146 GCF_018294505.1 Triticum aestivum | reverse complement strand
CCGTTTCGACCGTAGGAGGTCTGTTTCCTCCGTTTTGCGGTACGCCACACCCCTCCTGATCAACAGGACCCCCGTTTCGACCTTAGGAGGTTCGTTTCCTCCGTTTTGCGGTACGCCACACCCCTCCCGATCAACAGGACGGACCCCCGTTTCGACCGTCGAAGGTCCGTTTCCTCCGTTTTGCCATACGCCAGACCCCTTCCGATGAACAGGATCCTGTTTAGAACATGGCCGGTGGAACACAAGGCCGTTTCCAACGTTCTGCGGTACGCCATGCCTCGTTTCCATCACATGTTGCGTCCAAGCCCTCCCGATGAACACGACCACGCATTCCGTTGCCTCCCGATGAACACGACACATTCCATTGCCTCCCCATGAACACGACGACGACGATGTTTCTCCGTTCTGACCCAGCCAATGTACACGAGCCCTGACCGTACGTATATATGCGCGAGTAGGCGTTCAAGACCCCGCCGTTATGTACACATACGTGGCCGTATTTTCTTTCTTGCACCCTGGCCGCTGTACGTACGTGTACATGCTACGTGCGCGCCTCTACTACGACACGTGCGCGCCTCTACATCCACAAGTATGTACATACACGTTCGCGACCAGAATGACAACGCTATGTACGCTTCGACTAGGTGGGTCCCGACTGTCAGGCACTTCCTTGCGTGCGAAGATGTAGCTAGTGGGTCCCAGCAGTCAGGGGGGAATCATTTTTTTTGCCCGGATGCACTTCCTTGCGTGCGAAGAGGTAGCTGGTGGGTCCCAGCAATCAGGGGGGCGAATCATTTTTTTCCGGACGCACTTCCTTGCGTGCGAAGATGTAGCTAGTGGGTCCCAGCAGACAGGGGGAAACGTTTTTTTCGTGAAATACTGTGGCCCGTCTGGTGGGGCCGCGCTGTCAGGTGGAGGAATAATTATTTTGCGTGTAATAAGGAGGCACTTCCTTGCTGCGGCCGTGGACCCAGCTGTCAGCCTCTCCACATACAATCCATGTCTAATGGAAGCGATTCCTTGACCACGTTGACCACGCCGCGCCGAGAGCACCAAGCCGGTGGATGACGGCGAGGCCTAGGAAGGTGACGACGCGGAGCCGGGGAAGACGCGGCAGTGGATGCCCACGCGTAGAGGAATATGAGGGTTCACTCGTTCGGCCGCGATGTGAGGCTGCCGTCGCCGCAGAATACAGGGGGGTGTGGGTGCCTAGAAGGATGGCCTGGCCAACGGTGGTATTAGTATGGGCCGGTGAGGCCTCCGCGACATCACAGCCGGCCACGGGCGGCAGGAGCAGGCGGCACGACCGGTGCTGCTTTGGGCGGCTGGAGCAAGAAGACCAGAGGTTGAAGAAGCACTACGTTCGTTGGATGGACATCGTACGGTCACTGGATCTAGAATTGTTCATATATTGACTAAAGTTGACAAAGGCCTCCATCCCAGTCAACTTAGTAGGCCCACAAGTCAGCCTCCCACCAAGGTGGGTCCCAGCTAACAAGGGGTATTCATTTTTTTGTGCGTAATAAGGAGGCACTTCCGGTGGGTCCGAGCTGACAGCGGGGGGAACATTTTTTTCGCGAAATACGGTGGCCCGTCCTGTGGGTCCCAGCAGTCAGGGGGAAACATTTTTTTCGTGAAATACTGGTGGCCCATCAGGTGGGTCCCTACTGTCGGTGGAGGAATAATTATTTTTTGCGTAATAAGGAGGCACTTCCTTGCGGCTACCATGGACCCAGTCGTCAGCCTCACCACGTAAAGTACTCTTCTGATGGAAGTCGGTTGTTGACCACATTGACCATGCCACACCGGGAGCACCACGGTGGTGGACGACGGCGAGGCCTAGGAAGGGGACGACGCGGAGCTGGGGAAGACGCGGCAGTGGAAGCCCGCGTGGAGAGGAGTACGAGGGTTCACCGGTTCGGCTGCGGTCTGAGGCTGCCGTCGCCGTAGAATAACAGGGGGTGTGGGTGAGTAGAGGGATGCCCTAGCCAGTGGTGGGAGTAGTAGGGGGCGCTGAGGCCTGCACGGCAGCACAGCCGGCCACGGGAGGCGGGAGCAGGCGGTCCCGCCGGTGCTACTTTGGTGGCTAGAGCAAGAAGATCAGAGATTGAAGAAACACGACGGCCATTGGATTGACATCCAGCGTCTGCTAGAATCGTTTGTTGACGTATATAATAACTAAAAAAATCTTGCATACGCGTCAACTCCCTCTTTTTTTAATAATTTGTATATAGCTCATGGCAACTTCTTATGCAATTTATTGCAGTCGTTTTTTTGGTTGGCCAGGGCCAATTTCGCATATTTCTGTGGGTTCCAAACTATTTTTAATACCGAAATGTCGAGCCAGATTTAAAGTACTTTGAAGATATATTTAAATTAGGTTAATTCCTAGTGAAATCGGAATCTGAAAATGTGAAAAAAAATGAGAAATTGTAAAGTAATTGCCAATTTGTCATCTGTTTTTATATTTACTACCCATTTCAAATTACTTTCAAGATTTGCACGCGTATTGAAAGAGTTGCCGCCCATCAGGGCGTAGAAAAATAAGTAGGCCTGGATTGGGTATTCTTCAGAAAAAATAAACTGGTCCCATTTTCACAAAGAAAAAATAGCTGGGTTGGTCACATGGTGAACATAAAGTATAAGCCTGAGCTAGACGGGCCACAGCCCAGTTCAAACACTGCTCCGTCTCAACAATACCAAACAAAAAAATACTGCTCGAGTAGCTACGTCCTAGGTGTCAACCGATCTTGTGCTATTCTCTTGTGTATTGACTATATACGCTCACAATGTCGTGGGTCCCAGATGTCAGGAAAACACTAGGAGGAAGCATTTTATTTTTCCATATGCTGACGTGGTGGGCCCCTACTGTCATCCTCTCCACGTACATCTGCCGATTCCTGGTGTTTGTTGACCATGTTGACAACGCGAGAGGGCGGTGCCACGGCGAGCACACCAAAGCGCGCGGAGGACATCGACGTTAACGATTTAGGAGATGATGGGGCGGCGATGCGTGCGCTGAGGTGCAGCCAGCCGTGGGAGGCGGAAGCAGGCGGCCCCGCCGGCGCTAGTTTGGTTTTGGCGGCTGGAAGAAGACAGGACTGAAGAAACACGACAGACTATTAAAGCAACAGGAGTACTTAACAACCTTAACTGAAACTAGCAGGGGCACTTAACAACCAAAGCTGAAAGCAGTATGAGTACTTATACAGGTTCAACCGTACAAAGCACGCCTCGAACAGTGCTACTTTGCCTACAGTTAACCAAGGGTGAGGCCGCCAAGCCCCAGGACAAGGCCCAGGCGCCACCCCGCGCATTCACAACCTTCTGAAAGCGGCTTCATCTCGCAACATGGTCAATAAATAGGATATTCGCTTTAGAGCCATGGAAAAGCATGAACATAATCTTCTGTCCTATTCTCCAAGATGGACGGGCCTTCATTATTTCAGAACACCCATGAATAAGTATCACAGCGCAAGTCTGACCCGACCATGGTCAGGCATCTGTATAGGAACAATAGAACTCGGCAGTTCCTGTTTAAAGAAGATCACATCTGTAAAACTGTGTATAAGCAATAGTTTATGAACAGCATATATAACAGAAAACAACTCGTACCATAAGTTTCTCGGCATAGTTGGACATGTTCAACGAGTGCAGCAGTGGCACACATATCCCACGTGGCCGTCCACCATTGAAACGCCCCACAAGGACCTCAAGACGATCAATAAAGTGTAGGAACTTGTGGATGTCGATCCAGTCAACTTCACTGCCATTAGTAACAGCCGAGTTATTATAGAGTAACAAACGAGCAGACTGCTTAACTCTGAAAAAACCTACACGTGCCACCAATTATAAGAAAATATAAGTTAGAAGTAGCATCTTCGTGAGAGATTCGTTGCTACTTTCTAAAGTTAAATTGTGATTAGTTAGACAGAATTGGTGGATTAAGAAATAATCGAGGCAACAAGCAAGAACCAGATACAAAACAAACATGGATGAACAATTGGAACGACGTCGGGGTAGAAGATCGCAGTGAAGATGAGACCAGGTTCTGCTATTTCCCTCAACATTCGTGCGCCAACTTTCAGTCCGTAACACTTGAGGAAGTTTATCCAAGTTCGGCGATAAAAAAAGCAGCGATCTTCTTGGTTCATGAACCCAACTCAGAAGGAATATCCATGGCTTGTCTTCACTGTGACCATTAAACTAGTGTATTCAGTTATGGCAAGGCCGAGCATCTTGAGTACATGTGCTCTGGCAGAGCAAATAATACACTGCAGGAAAAATAATATGAGAACACAGTATGTTCAAAAAAAAACCACCCTCCCGGATAGAAAAGAGGATTCTAGGAACATACTGTGCGTGTTTCAAAATGCTGTGTTAGGATGAGAAGGAACAAGTGTGGCGTCTCACCGAAGGCGCAGAAATCTGTAGGGTACTCGCACTTTGGGCACTGCAACTCAAACACACTAGATTCAGTACGAAGAAAAATGCATCAACAGCGGCGGCTGCCATCCTAGGATTACCTGCGACCAAGGGACTTGGATTTATCGGGGATGGATGAAGAATTCGTACCTGGTTCTCCATGAGAAAACCCTATGCAATCGCCGAGCGGGGATTTTCTCTGAACAAGCAGACGAGGGAGAAGGGGATTCAGGCCCAGTGAAATATTGCCGCTTCGTCCGTCCAGCTTACTACTAAAGCTGGAAAGGGGGTTGTGATTTGACGGCTCATTGGGCATTACTGCGGCTCTATGACCGGGGTGTCTACCGTGAAGTTGTGCACTCTAATTTGTGCATATGGCACGTGGACCCCGTTGCCGATTGCCCCACATGTCAGCGAAAGGAAGTAGAAAGATAGGAGTAACTAGTTACACATAAATATATATTTTGACAGAGAGATACTCCATCTATAAGGAAATATAAGAATCTTTTATATCACATGCTCACCTTGCCGAGAAATATACTCCCTCTGTAGAGCACGGGCATTATGGGGATTCAGCTTTTTTTATGGGGGTTCAGCTGAGAATATAATACTCAGATAGGCTCACGGTTCTAGATTTTTAGATGCTGTCGCAAGGCGAATACACAAAATTGAATAAAGCACGACAGTTGTTGGAATGAAATCGAATGACAGTTCCTAACCAGCAATCAGAGTTGCAATTCTATCAACAATATACCATGTGATAAATAATACTGCCGTACTACTTATACACACAGGACACTTGTTTCACCATGCCAGATTATTACATCAAAATCTCTCGGAAGACAGATCAGTTCGGCAGTTGCGTGCTGCTACTGAAGAATTTCAAAGTTGATTTGGACCAGCTCTCCTTGCCGGGAAAGTTTGATTTTGACATCATCCCCTACCGCAAGATATGATTTAGATTTGAACCTTGACCATCCTTTAGCATCCATCATCATGCGACCATCCTTTGTACTTACGGTATATTGAGCAGGTTCATTCACACCATGGTTGCGCATGGTAAGAGAAACTTGGCTGCGGTCGCCCGGATTATTGAACGACTCCCTCGTTGCTCTAGGAATTCTCTGTTTCCAAACAAGAAGACATACCCAAACAGTTAGATCCACACAGTGAATCATGTGAAACAACATGGAAAGAAAAAAGAACGAAGCACTTGGGCGGCCAATGCTTACGAAGAAGGTGGACATGTCGGTTTTTGTAAGGACTTTGGTATATGAAGTGCAAACTGCAGCCCAGTCTGTTGCCGATGCAACTGCACGGGCCGGAGCAGATACAAGTGCAAGTGTTGGTGCAGGTGCCAAAGCTGCTGCTACTGCCGGAGATGGTGCTCCTTGTAGAGCTGGTGCCGGTGTCGGAGCAGGTGCCGGTGTCGATGCCCGATCCACCGGTAGATCAGACTGATCGGCTGACGCGGTCGGTGCCCAATCCTCAACTGGATCAGACTGAGCTGTTGCCGCTGTCAGTGCTAGAGCAACTGCCGGTGCTCGATCTATGCGAGACAGCGGTGATCGTGTCTGGTCTTCTATGATCAGCTTTCTAACTTGACTAAGATCTGTGACCGTGATCCAGTTTTTTTCTTCATTTCTTTTAAACGCGAGAAGGACTAATTGTGGCGTTTTTGTTAAACCAAACTGCAGTTCATCATAGGGATTCAGCTTGTACTCACACAATAGACTGATCCAATTTTTTCCAGTAATATAAGTGATGGACAGTGCATTCGTTACTGACACGACATAAGAAGTGGAACCTGCAGAAATAGCCATCGTAGAGCAAACCAAACGGTTTATTCTGTGATGAATGTCACATGGCAAAACCTACATCGTAAAATTGCAGGAAAAGAAAGAAAACATGACATTAAATCAATAAGATTTACTTCATGTGACACGAGTGAATCCTTACCAGGAAATCACTATGTTGAAGTACTAAACAGAAGATTGATCATCAAACTACGCGTGGCATGTAGGGGCCCCGCCTACTCCCACAAGCAGGACAGTCCAAAGGTCGTGACAAATCGTATGGACCGAACATCCATGGGAGTGGAAATCCTGGAGGGTGCGATAAACCGTGCAATGCATACAGATATTGGAGTGTAACCATAATTGATAAACCGTCCTCACAAAAACTATGATCTGGATACTTCAAAATGTACAGATTGAATTGAGTGGACAGACATTAACATAGACCGTTCTCAGGAATGACCACACACCAAAAGCGGCAATACTAATAAACAATACAGGGTTCACAAACACAAATCAAGTACTGAACAATAGTACTTACTACAGACAAGCAAAGTTGCACTAACTAAACTCTGCAGACTATTTCTTGCCACCGACCTACGGGATGAACCCTGCATAACTGACTAGGCCATGGACGTCGTGTGAGATGTCTACATGCACCATCACCATCTTGTCAACCTTGGAGAACCTAGCAGAGTGGTCTTTCCACTCATAAACATGATGATGAAGACAAGTCGCATCAGATTTGTTGGGAAGCTTTACAAGAACCACACCCTTCGTAATCGAAGGCATAGCCAGGAAATTGTTGTGGTCAAGTACAACCTCGAGAACACTCCTGATAACAATGCTAAAGGAAAACACTAGTTCAGGACACATGGCGACAAGGACACACCAGCTGGATAGTTCAGCAGTAGAACTCATCATCAGGTCTTCTAGTTCACACGGCATGACTTTGAGAACTTCATCTCCACCGCGGACCTGATTCTAATTCAAACACAAACCATCTTTTATTACTACCTGCGTTCAGAAATATAAGATGATTTTCGATATTATACTCCATATATGACTACATATACGCACAGAAATGAGTGAACAAAGACACTAGAACATGTCTTCAAAGGCATGAGAGCAAAGGGATTACATGCAATATCCATAACACAAGTTACTGAGCCAAATATACCCTCTTAAAAGGTAGCATTGATGTTCATAAAGTACTACTCTGTCCCAAAATTCTTGTCTTGGATTTGTCTAGATACGGATGTATCAAGTCACATTTTAGTATTAGATACATCCGTATCTAGACAAATCTAAGACAAGAAATTTGGGACAGAGGGAGTAGTTGAAAGTAATCTATAAGAAATCAGTGTCAACCTCTCGCATGTTTTGGTCAAAAGAGGAATTTAGAACCGTCATTTGGTACACTAAAATCACATGCAAGATCACCTAGAAAGTTGTACTACCAGTACTAGTACTGCGTGTTAGATGAAAAAACACGATCAATATCGAGAAAAAGATCGTCAACAAGACACATTACCTGGACTTGCTTAATGAGGGATCCCGGAGAGGGGGGCTTGGATAGGGCGATGGCTTTGAGCTTGTCTGCGGTAGTCTCGGCGGGGTGCTTGCGCTTCTTCGTACCATGAGCCTCGACGGTTTTTGCTAGAGCCATAGGCATCACGTCGGCCGGTGCTCCGGCATCCATCCATGAGAGGAAGCTAAGAGAGAAGAGTGAAAGGAGGAACGAGATGAGGGAGAAGCGAAGCGAGTGGGGGTTTTCTTCAAGAGAGCAAGCTGAGAGAGAAGAGTGAAATGATGGTTGCTTCGTCCGTCCAACCTACTGTTGGAAAGGAGGGGGTTTTGTGATTTGACGGCTCATTGGGCATTAATGCGGCGGTTCGATCAGGGTAGTCTACCGTCACTCTACTACGGAGTAATTTAGTGCATGGCTGGTGGACCCAGGTGCTGGCTGTCCCACACGTCGATGAAAGTGAGTAATTTAGTGCATGGCTGGAGGAGGATCCGCACGATAGAGCGTGTTCACTATTTTTCATTCTAAAGAAAAAAATGATTACAACAAGCGTTTCCACTCTTACGACAGAGGAGTGCGAAACATGGCAGCCACTTGAACATACACAGTGCTCCTACTACTAGGCATGTAGTACGCCAGTAGTACTACACAGTCTTGTTGCTAGTGTAGTAAGATATGACGATAACAAATGATGTTGTGCGCATGTCAACTACTCCTACATGTAACATAGTACCTCTTTTTCGACTGTCCGGTCGAGAATGAACGGTGAGATCAATGTTAACAAAACTAGGTCCACAGCGCACGGAGAGTACGGTGCTACAATACTTCACGAAACATGAACCATATGAAGCACGAATAGTGTTAGACAGGGTGTATGAAGGGTGCACGGGATGGGAGCAAAAGTTCCCTTCTCGACCCACTTTTGGGTGTTTGGCAGAGTGCATGAAGGGTGCATGAGTCCACACTAGTAGGTTGACAAAAATACACGAAGAGGAAACAACTATATTGATATGAGAATGCAACCAAACACACCCACACGCTTTGTGCTACAGTGACTGATCTGCATCGTCTGAGTTTGATCCAACGGTCATGTTGCACCGAGACATGGACATGCCCATGCAAAGGGCGCCTAAACACCACTGAAGTCCCTCTACTTCTCGAGGCGCATGACATTGGTGATGCAGGGTGCAACCGCCCATAGAGCCTGATCCCGGTCGACGGGAGCCACCTCGTCAAAGACGGCGTCCAATGGCACGAATGGATTCCGGTGACGGAGCCCTGAAAGGATTCGCCCGGCAACGGCGACGACAGCCCACAACCCTTCCTTGTCCAGCTCAGCCCCCACCATCACGCGGAGACAGCTCAGCTCCTCGGAGATATAGGTGAAGAAGGAGACCAGGTCAGGAAGCTGCAGCTCGTTGAAGTCGACCGGGTGGTCGAACGGGTTTAGTCCGACGGCCGGCATCGTCGCGCTGGCACGATGGTAGGAATCACGCAGCCGCAACACGTGTGTGGCAACTTGGTTCACCAAGTGGCTGAGGCGATCCTGGACATCATCACGATCGGCCCACTCGTGCTCCAGGCAGCTCCCCTGATGGCCTATCGTATCTCCCGTTTTCTGTCGCAACACCACCGACGCCTCGAGCATCTTTGTGGTGGACGCCTGCCGCTTTTGAAGCTCCGTGAAATCCCGCACATAACGGAGGAGCATGGCACTCCTCTCCTCCTTGAGCTCACGGAGCTCCACATCCTTGGCCCTGAGCTCCGCATCCTTGGCATGGAGCTCCTGTGTCAGGCGCCTCACCTCGGACTCCGTGATCTGCTGCGCCGCCATGGCACCAGGTAGAAGCAATGGGGAGAGGAAGAAAATGGGGTGAAACGGCTGAAAGGCAATGCAATCTACGGGAAGGCGGAGGGAGCCAGCCGAGGAGCGGGGAATCTTTGGTTTTCACCACGGTAAAACACCAGTCGACGACTTTTCACATCAGGGAGCAGTGGGTTTTTACAGGCGGAGTCATCATGACTAATTGCTGCCGCGCCTGCTCCTGTCAATCAAAAAAATAAAAATCCTGCCGCGCCTACTCCCGTCAATCAAAAAATTAAAAATCCTGCCGCACCCAAACACCAAAGCAACGCCGCGGTGGATATTTAAATTTACCTGCCGGCAAGTAGATAAAAAGGGGTGAAACAACAAATGTGGCGGCGACCTAGCTAATCGGTCGAACTAGCCCAACTAGCTAGCCACCGTGCTTCACTAATGTACTCGGTGGGAAAGGTGGTCTTTCATGATTTGACGACTCATTTACTTGCTTCTGCGCTACGACCGAGGAGGACCCAGAAAACGCGCGGTAGGGCGTCCCACGTCACGAAGAATATATGCGTGCACCACCCGGGAGGATCTCGAAACCGCGCGGTAGTGTGTGCCACGTCTAGGCACGGAGGAAAAATGTGCGTGTAAAAATATACTGTATCAGACGTAGTACCTATGGTTCGACCTCGGGACCCAGCCTGTCGGTCGAAAATACCCCACTAGCCACATAGCTTCATCATGCAAATGTGGCACGGAGGATAGATGTGGTTAGCTCCATCTCGACCAACCACAACATCTCTTGTTCTAGGCGATTCTTCTATTTTCCAATCTTTTTTTGAGTTGTAATAACACCATGACAAGCTAGCGCCACTCTTCGTGTGTGCCCGTGCAAAGGTTAGACGATGGAGAGAAGAGAGATTGAGATCGCAGACCTGGGACCCACCAGTAAGTGGGACAACGGTCATGCACATGTTGACGAGGCACTCCCTCTACTGTACTCAACGCAAGTACTGTATAAAATCAAGTTATGGGACAAAGCCAACAACCGTTCGTTTTTTCAGGCTATCGACTTATGCTTTGTAGTCCAGGTTGCCAGTTCGAATCTCGTCTTTCAGATTTGTTAGTTTTAGGTCCAAATTTGATTAATGACAAGTGGGAACCCCGTGTGTTGTTCCGATATTTCAGTGTAGGATGGTTTTTTTGAACAAACACTTTGCGCGGTTAGACAAGTAACGACACGAGTTACAAGTATTTTGCAAGTTCACGAACAAAAATGACAGCGGCATAGAATATCAAATCCACCCCGCAACTTAGATACTATGGTGATACGACTTTTTACACCATTGGAAGTGAGATCCAATGGCTTGGGAGTAGTCTTTGTAATTATGCGCGATTTCCAAACTCTCCAAAGGTTTTGCAAATAAAACATTCAGGCCTCGTGTGTGCCGCTGCATCTTAGATCCAACGGCTCCCCGGTGCTCATATTAGGTGCTCCCCGTATCTTAATTACCCGCTACGGTGATATGAGCATCTAGGTCGTATGATTAGTGATCAGATGGCACATGCATAGTACTTGTACTTTCTGTGCATTTCCCAAACTCTATCAGTTGTATATTGCAAAAACATTCAAACCTCCTACTATGGGCCGTTAGATCTCAGTGAACTCGTATCACCATAGAATCTACGGTGCGAGAGCACCTCATACTCTCCCGTGGGAGAAAACATAAGGTGTTATCACAGCTTGGATGCTACGGTGATACGAGCTTGGAGGTCGTTTGATCTGAGATCCAATGGCATCTGAGTAGTCTTTGTGCTTGTAAGCAATGGCCGAACTCTTTTGGGGCTTTTCTGCAAAAAACCATTCGAACCACCGAGGAGGTGTTGGGTCACAAATCCAACGCCTCCGAAGAGCTTGTATCACCAAAGCATCTAAGGTGTGGTAGCACATGATATTCTTACATACAGGAGAATATGATGTCCTCCTTCATCTTAGATGCTACGGTGATACGAGCTTCGAGGTCGTTGGATATGGGATCAAAGGGCATCTAAGTAGTTTTTGTACAAATTGTGTGCAATTCTCAAACTCATCAAGGTTTCCTGTAAAAAAATTAAGACACATCATGTGAGCTGCTATATCTCAGATCTACAAGCTCCAAGCAACTCGTATCGGCATATAGCATCTAAGGTATGGGGGCACATGATATTCTCCCAGGGAGGAGGGGTGGGGGTGCACAACCAATCAGTGGTTGGGAGGGTAGGGACAAATATAATCTAAACAACCCTAAACAGAGCTCCACAATTTTATCTAAGGTCGAGGGGTTGACCCCCGACCATCATAGCTCCGCCTAAACACAACATTTGTATGTACTATAGTACTAGACTTAATATTCATGTTTCAGTTTCATGTTCATTTTAAATATTGAACTGAGGACCATGGATGTCTTACATTTTACTCCCTTCGTTCCTAAATATTAGTGTTTTTAGAGGCTTCAAATGGACTGGCACATACAGATGTATATAGACATATTTTAGAGTCTAGATTCACTCATTTTGATCCGTATGTAGTCACTTGTTGAACTCTCTAAAAGACTAATATTTAGGAATAGAAGGAGTATTAGGGATACCATGAGATGTGAAATCCACATTGAGATCACTATATCACAAACTCACACTAATTCAATGAGTCGTCATGAATCAATTACCATGTTGAGATTAGTATTTGCAAGGAAAATACGGGTATTGTAATACACATAGATTCGTTCGGCAATTTAAAAGGTTCCTTTCGTATTCATGAATGGTAGGACCCGACCGCGTACTAGCCAGACCTTGGCTCGTGTTGATCCTAAAAAAACCCGGGCTCATGTCCTTCGGTGGCGTGTGTGGTACGCACAATAGGCAACCCCAACCAGTCGAGCCTCAGCGTTTCAAGTCGAAATATCTGGCGTCCAGAATTCCAGCCCTAGGAAATTCCCCTCATGTCCCCGGTCCATAATGACTACCGATGAACAATGGAGGGATGCTTTAGTAACTAGACAACGTTACCTACCGTGCCGAGCACGGTTCAATTCCCTCGGTCGCTGCTCGTCAAGGTCACCCGTCAACTGCATTGCCTAGTACTACTACTACTACACCAGGATGAGCACATAATTGAGCCTGTTTGTTCGTGCCTAGTACTTGAGTTAATATATCAGGCAATGCAAGGGTACGGAGAGATTATCCTTTTACTCTGCATATATAACTTGTCTGAAGTCTAACTGAGCAAAATGTTTGACCAAATCCTTTCTTAAGAAATACAACAGGACAGATGTACGGCTTCAAAATTTATTGCATGATGCAGGTTATGATATTGTTTCGAATCCTGGATCTTAAATTTCAGAAAATCCAAAAGTGAGCATAAATTCTTGAAACTGAGCAAGGTCACGTGATATGGCACAAATATTACTTCGTAAGTTTTTTCTTCAATTCGAGACAAGCTGCTTATGACAAGTTGCACAAATGAAGAGCCAAGGTATTTTGGAACAAAGACCTGTCACGTTAAGGTGAACGCTTTCACTATTGAAATCGTGGGTGTTTACATGCCGCCACGAGTCCCCGCTTCTCATCGGCAGGTGTCGTCCCATCAAGCGTGTTAGTCAACGGGAGGCGTGCGAGCTGACCGCTGCATCGACTGTCAGGGAGGTGTGCGAGCAGACCGCTGTGCAGACTCACCGGGAGGCAAGCCCCTTGACCAGGCTCCTCCGCCCACCGTCGTCCCAACTGCTCCCACTTTTAATGTTGCAAGTGCCGCAGTTTAAAATCAACCCAGCACTACCCGGTATCGCTACAATCATCTCTCTTCCTCTCCGATTCTCCTGTCGTCTACCTCCAACTAGCTCGACCTAAACGTACGCCATGCCGCATCATGATGGTCGTCCCTTAGTGTTCCAGTTTCATGAGGAAGACACCCAGCCGGAGTCTCAAGAACATAAGGCGCTTTGGGACGAGCTTGAACTGGCCTTGCGGGAAGACGTCGCGCCTGTCCCCACTCCCGTTCTGGCTCCCATCGCCCCGATGGCACCATCGCCCATCCCCGTGGCATTGATGGGCTGGGAGCCGAACATTGTCGCCGAGCTTGATGCCACGGGGTTCCACGAGGTCCCCGCCGACTTTCACGCGCCCGTGCACCTGCCAGCGTATGCGCCTGCGCGTGCATTGACGCGCACACCCGTGCCGGTGCCCGTGCACCTGCCAGCGCATGCGCATGTGTGTGCATTGACGTGCACGCCTGTGCTGGTGCACGTGCACATGAATGTCTCTGCCGCGCCGTCGACAGCGCCTATTCCCGCGCGGGTGCCGGTGCTCCCCTCAGCGGCATGGATGGCCGTCGTCGACTGCTTCCTTGCACCAACGCCAGTCGCCTCCTCCCGCCAGTTGACTCGCTCCAAAGTCTAGAACATTTTGGCCTTCCTTGAAGCTGGGCCAACATCCAGGAGTACGCCAACAATGGCGCAAGACACCACCGTCGCTGCCAGTTAGTGGCCCGACGACACACAGAGCACGGCCGAGGAGCCGCTTCCCACTGCGAGAAGCCCCCGCCGCCGTCACGTAATCTAAATTTGCCATGAAAAACATTCGGATTTCCATGCTTAAAATCCGAATGTTTATCATTTCCGTTTATTTTATATCGATCGTCGTATAATTTAAAGTCGGAGTCAGACTGAACGAAATGTATGGTTTGATCGATTGAATGTTCTGCTATAGCCGTATCTAATTAAATATAAAACGTCATCAAGCCACATGTATTCCTTTTCATCCAATGACCTAGACTACTTCAATGTCGAGCGCTCAACACGTTTAGCGTGCAGTTAATTTCATGCCAAAAATAGTGCTAATCACATGACAACATGCAAATAACATCCTAGTAGTTAATATCCGCATGCACTTAATATACTTCCAAATTAACGTGCATTGCACGTACACACTAACTAGTGCTGCTAGTACGTGAAACTGGTGCCGTGACATGTGAACGCGTCAACATCGCCCGGGAGTTCTTCCTGTTTGCACGTGCGTCTAAACGCAGAAGGGGAGGAGAGAGAGAGAGAGAGAACACACATGGAACCCACCAGTAAGTGAAGGCGAATAGTACTAAAAATAATATTACATGTTATCCATTAATTAGGCTATGGTAATATAAAAACATTATGTGAACAAAGGGGATACAACAAACATTGCTATTGTATGTATGTTGCCTATTGACATGCGGCTTGAAGGCCCGGCCGCATGTTCGATCCTCATCCTTTATTTTTTAATTTGTATATGGGTCAAAATTTGTTCATGACATGTGGGCCCCTCGGTGTGTAGTTTGTAGCACTTTAATTTGTCGGTCGAAATTTGTTACATTCCAAGTGGACTATCGGTGTGTAGTTTTGTAGCTTATTTATAATAATTAAAGAGAACAACATAGTTTTTTCAATAATACCATGGTGCGACGTTGAAGGCCAGAAAGGACGTGCGAGAGAGCGATGACCGAGCCAGAGGGAAATCAACTAGGGGAGTTGCGTGGGTTGCAACGGTGTTTGGAGTAGTTGTGGGCCGAATGCTACGAAAATATAATCTAAACCGACCGGAATAAATGCCTACACAAATTAATCCAAGGTTGGAGTGCCCCTCGCGATGTAAATAGCTCCGGCTTTGCGAGGGATGGAGAGGTAGTAGCTTCAATGCGTGGAAGATACAGTGTGAGAAAGCGAGGTCAATCGAGAGACATATAGATAGAGAGACAGAGTGAGTGTGGTCCGACATTCATTGAACAAATATATATGCTCCGGAGAGATATTGTCCGATTGAGCTTTTGGAAAGGGTGAGGGATGTAAGATAGAGCTTGAGAGATGATCTAGTCATAGACGTGTAGATATATTTTGTGCATGGGAGGAAGCAAGGTCAACCGATCACATAGGGTCGCCGTGCGACCGAAAGAGTAAGATGGGTTGGAGAGAGTGACCTAGAGAGACGATGTGCGTGAGAGAGTATACAATGTGAATAGGTCGAATTGGGCTCAAACATGGTGATATATCATTTTTGTCCGAGAAAGAGCGAGGTCAAACGAGACATACGGAGAGAGAGAGAGAGATTGAGTGAGCGTGGCCCACCATGAGGTCGAAAGAGTGGCGGCGTCTTGGATGGACTGACCTAGATAGACAATCTGCGTGAGAGAGTATAGAGTGTGTCGATCGAGGCCCGAACAGGGAGATATATCATTTGTGTGTGAAAGAAAACGAGGTTAAACGAGACTCAGATAAAGAGAGCGAGATTGAGCGAGTGTGGCCCGCCGTGCGGAAGAAAGAGTGAGACAGTCTCGAGGGAGTGACCTAGATATACAACATGCGTGCGTGTGCACGAGAGGTTGGGGGGCTAGATAGGCAATGCATGTATTTAGCGCGAGAGGGTGAGAGGGAGAGGGAGGAGAGAGAGAGCTCGGCATGTGGCGCAATGGCGCGTGTGTGAGGTAAATGCATTTGGTAACAGAGTGGAAAAAGGGGTTTTGTAGTTGAGAGACTTAGAGATCGAAACATGGAGAGAAATAATGAACGTGTGTTGGAAACCGATAGCTTCCTAAGGTGGTTAGGAGAGGAAGATTGACCGATACAGGAAGTATGTAGGATTTGTGCGGGGGGGGGGGCTAAAAACAACATTTGAATGTACATAGTACGAGACATAATATCGATGTTTCAATTCGATGTACATTGTAAGATATGAACCGAGGACCAGGAATACGGGTAATTATTTCGAATTCGTGCCATACTAAGTTTCGAAAAGTTGACATTGACTCAATTTGTTGTGCTATTTTGTAGGTCATATGTTTGAATCCATCCAAAAGTTTTCTCACTACCATGGTGTTCATCATATACATATGAATTTGTATTAAAAAAGTAGCATGGATACAGTGAAATGCGAAATCCACGTTAGAATTGGAGATCGCTACATGACACACACTCTAATTCAAATAACTAACTACGTGACACACACTCTAATTCAAATAACTAATTATGTGACACACTCTAATCCACGTTAGCGTGGGTACCGATTTTTTTTTCAAATAACTCCTCATTAATTAATTTATAGTACTCCCTCTGTTCACTTTTATAAGACCTTGAAGACATTTTAGACAATGTGCAAAACATTTCATTTTAAGTTGTCTGAAACGAATTACAAAAGTGAACGTATCTCGTTTTGAATGACTAATTATTGCAAGGAAAACACGGGCATGGTAATACATACAGATTCATTTGCAAATGAAAGAAGATTCGTTTGCATTCTCAAATGTAGGCGCACCAGGCAGACCAGGGTCGTGTCGGGGTGGACGCTGCTTCGGTGCCTTAAAGGTAACTGCCCTTGGGTGACTGACATGTGGGCCAGCCACATTTGGGCCCACATGTCATGGACACAAAGGCAGGTGCCTTAAGGCACCGAAGCATAGTCCTGTCGGGGTGGTCGCGTGTGTCGGACGGACTCGTAGCACCCAGCCCCCCCCCCCCCCTCCCCCCCAACAAAAGGACGATGACAATATAAGTTCGCGCTTCCATGTTTCGGATTGAAATATCTAGCGGCCCCAATTCCAGCCCTGCAAAATCTCTCTTCTCCACCATCCCCTTCCGCGCCCAGATTGCTCAAATCCCTAATTCACCGCCATCCCTCGAATCGCGCCTCATCTCATCTCTTGCCCCGTCGTTCCCCTCTGTGCCGGACGACGACGACAAAGACAACGGTCGCGCTTCACCACCGCATTGGAGCTACCTCATCTACGCCCTCGTCCACCGTACCGGGTGGTCCACCGACATCGTTGGCCACCGCAACCGACGTGCCTCACAGACACCGAGTTCCACCGCATCAGGTGCGCTTCACCGACGCCGTCTCCCAGCTCACCGGGGCTACTTCACCGAGCACATCGTCGCACCTCCACCCCCCGAGGCCGTTGGGGCTTCACCAACGGTCTCGTCCACCGCATCATAGCGCTCCGCTGCCACTCAAGATCTGCATCCCTGCGCGGCCCGCCAATGCCAGCGAATCACCCTCAACAGCTCTGAAGTGACCCGCACTCTAGCTAGGCGAGCATGCCCAAACGCCGGCCCGAACTAGGTATCCACACATCACTCCCTTCTGCACTGTTCCGACGATGTTTGGATATCCTTTCACTGCTCTCTTAGCTTACACGCCTATGCAACTCTGACTTTAATTCTTATTTCTTCTGGAGATATAATCTGAAACAAGAAAATCCATTTTTTAGCGAAGCATGATGGCGCTATGAGATCTGGTACACATCCTGCACACCCGTATAACCTTGTAAGTATCTGTCCTCCAGTACAACATCAAGGTCGACTCCTCTTATTTGATCAACCATTCGCCGTGTCAAAATTGCAGAGGGGGATGCAAGGAGCACAAGGCCTGCACATCCAAGCAAGTGGTAACATGGACTTGTACATGGAACATCCCAAGCGCAAGCAGAGCTGCAGTGAGCCTGTACAACAAGCTAGCGTAAGTCCCTACATTTCATTTAATTCGTACTGGCATTCGTGTATGATTTGTGTGCAGTGGCTCATCCACGAATTCAAGTTACCAGGGGCGAACATTTAACTTCAAAAATACGAAGGCACTTCCACTCCGGAAATCAACGTAACTTGAGGAATGTTAAGCTACATGCACTTTGAAAACCAGCTAATGATCCAAAGTAGTTCTGATTATAAACACTAAATGATGCAAGCACCAAAAAACACAGAATGCAACATGGTGTACAAGGACTACAAACATGGTCTGTACCTACTTGAATTATTCGTTCTCTGGCTGAAAATATCAAAGTGTAATTGCACGTATAACCAGCGCGCAAACTGCTTATCAATATATCTATCCTGCACAAGTATGGCAATAGTTTCAAACAACAGATTAGAAAAGTATTTATGCTATGTTGTCATGATACGGGGACTTTCTGGTAGATGGCCTCGACGTTTCCTGAAGCTATGAAAATGCACTATAATTTGCTTGTCATTAATGCCTGCAAATCTCTGTCTCTCTCAACATAGTAGATCATCATTAGACACTAAATCCTTCAACGAGCTTGCAAAATGCTAGCATTAGATCCCACATTAGACACTATATGTTCATCACCAGGAGCATGTAAAATGTTTGCATCAAATCCTTCATTAGCAGTCTGTTCATTAGACACTTCAGGCTCAATAACAACATGAGCTTGTATGTTTGCACCGGAAACTTGATTAGATACATCAGATTCAGTCAGTTCAATATTGATTGGGGGAGTTATAAAATAAGTAGAAATTGGTTTCATTTTCTCATAGATTCCCTACATACAGGCAGTTTTACAACACCGTCAGGTTTAACTATTGTCCAGAAATTGAAGAGTTGAATTAGATATAATCAGGGCTATGATGTACCTGCTCGTTGCGCATGCTACTCTTGCAAGATGCGACTGTCCGTTTGTGCAAGCTCGATGCCATGCACGTGCTGCCACCGCTGCCTCCCACGCAGGCTACACCCAGGGTTGGATCTTCATCTTCTTGTCCTTCCGTTTGCTTGAAGCCCGGCCACCGCCCTCCAACGAGGGCGCGAGGAAGTGCTGTGTCGGTATGTCCAGCGACGGCTAGGTTAGGAGCGAACCAAACTGGAGGCTGGAGTGAATGAATTGGGATTTTTCCTGCTGTCGATCGATATGGGAGGCGCTCGTTTGGGCCGCGAGCCTGCTATAGGGCCTGCCTTGCACTTATGTTACTGGCCCATCCAAATTGAAACATTTTTCTTCATTTTTTACATTGCCTGCTCGTGCGTTGGGACTAATAAAACTAGCGTGGGCCAACCTGGACGACTCAAACTAGGTGCACACTTTCTAGCCACCTGAGGCGGCCGCCCATAACAGCCCCTATGGTGGCGTCGCCCCTTTTTGCGTGTATGATTGGATAGTGAAAAATATTCCAGTGGCGCTTTTGATTTACCCACAGAATGGTTGAATTGCTTGTTTCTATGAACTGAGTTCGCCAATAATGTGAAGGATGCCAGTCTTTTCATCCTATTGTAGATTGCTTAGATCTCGATATGCCAAAAGTAATCGCATGAAATATACAGTAAAATCCAGTGTGATGTGTTTGGCTACAACTGTTCTGACTACACGTCCTCATATAACATATCAAGGACGCACCATCTTACCAGATTAACCATTCGACTTACCCATGCAGTGTGGGAAGAAAGAAGTATTAGGACTGCGTATCCAAGCAATTGATGCCATGGACTCCTTCGTACAACCTTGTAAGCGAAAAAGAAGTTGCAATGTGCCTATACAAAGAACTAGCGTAAGTTCAGTTACCTGCTTCTCGAAATTTTAGTTAGCCACTTATTGCAGAATTGTTCAATTATGTTGCTTGGCTTAATTTAGTTTGCTACTGATTACATGATGGCACAACCTGTTAATCATATTGTAGACTGTGCCTATCTATGTGTTTGATACTTACTGTTAAGAATTACCTGTTTGCCTTAACTTATATATCTACTTGTTTGTTTAACTGCTTTGTTGCTGCAACAGCAGGTTACAATGATGTTAATAACTACTTTTCAGCATCCAATTGAAACTCTTTAATTCCTTGTTTGTTTAACTGGTTTGCTGTTATAACTCCCAGTTGAGATGTTTTGCTAACTTCAAATTTTCTGAATCCAATCGGAACTTTAATGGCAAAACTGGTTAGCCCAAGATCAAAGAGCGAGGTCCCCATGGACGTTGCATCATCCCACAGCAGTGGCACTGGCCCAATCGTGCATTATGAATTGCCATCTCCTGATGCTCTAGAGGCTAAACTAGTGGTAGAAAGAGATTCTGCTTCTACACTTAGAGATGAAGTTGACATGTTGAGGAAGCAAATAGCACAATCACAAGCAGTACTCAAGACAACCATTAAATATTTGGTGGATTTCAAAACGAAGCAAGCTGAGACTGACCAGATGGTTAAGGTCCTGAAGGAAAAAAGGAAATTAAATTCCTACTTGGTAAATCGTATGTGAAATGTTCTTTCCATAGTTGAATAACCTTTGTGTTCTCTGTTCATGTAATCAATCAAACCATTTGTTTCAGAGATCATGTAATAATTGTTTTTTTTGTTTTTTGGTTTGTAATTTTATTTGAGCACAGTAAGACTTGGAGACATTTCATTTGGATTGCTGTGTCAGACCTACAAATATGCCAATCGGGCTGAATGTGCATTCAGCAATAGTAGTAGTATAGATGGACCATAAGTGGCACACATCGGAAAGGGCCAAGATGCTGGCTAAAAAAAGGATGATGTTGTAGCCAAAAAAAAGTACAGCGGCCTGGCTTATGTATGTTAGTTGATATTATTGATCCATATACTCTATAAGTGTTTATATGTCTGTTAGTTCTGTACATTCTTGGTTGATTGACTCGGTATTTGAATCTTGATACATCGCTTGTGTACATAAGTAAATGGGAGTACACATTATGCGGCGTGTGACATTTGAGTTGGACATGAAGTGTTCCAAATATTCGAATTCACCTTAAACTGGATTCTAGTTTTGGCATTTGTAAACCATACTCATATATGACAGTGGAATACATCTTTGTCGTCCTTTGGAAGATATATAAAAACACATAGAATGATTTATAAAGATTCATATAGGAATACAAAATGGATTCGAATTTAGTTGCCAGGGTAAACGTGGATGCTTATTGTCCCAAAATTCGAAAGAAGCAGCAAAAAGTCAACTCCCACGTCGGCTGCACAAAGCCAAGTGTTTGGGAGATGGAAATTACTGTCTACCCATTACACGGACAATCCATCGGTCCGATTTCCACTGCTCCAAATAGGGGTAGGTTAGTAACTTCAATTAGATGTGACACGACCGCCTCTGAGCCCATTCCGACACGGTGGGCGTCAAACATGGGCGGCAAAACACATTTGATTCAAGCTCGTCCGAAAGACCTCTGTTTCTCCCTCCATTCCCAATTCATACACGATGGGCGGCAAAACAAACTCGACTCGGCCGAAATTGATGTAGGCAAATATTTTCAATAGGGGCAGGTTTGTCACTTCACTCAGACGTGACACAACCGCCCTACTTGTCAGCCCCGTTCATACACCGTGGGTGCCAACCACCCTCTCCTCGCCCGAAATCGCTCTGGGCAAATATTGGCGAGATGCGAGATTACCATCCTATCCCCAACCGACGAGACGTCCAAATTTTAAATGGGGGCTAAGTTCGTAACTTTCCCATATTTCAGACAGGCGCGTCCCAGAAACATGGTTCCCCGTACCTCTCCCTCCATTTTCCCATTCATACACCATCCGCGCTAGAACACCGCATCCCCACAGCAGCCTCCGTCCGCCACCCCATCCATCGCCGCAGTCCTCCACCACATCCATCGCCACCATCCTCCACCATGCCGGAGCGCCTACCAAGACCGCGTCGTCCCTTGCTAGAGATGGACGTTTCTCATCCACAGCAACGGACCAATAGCCTTGCATCGCGTCCTCTCGCTTCATCGTCGCTGTCGTCCTCTTTGCCAGGGCTGCTCACACGACCTTATCTTCCACCGCAACGAGACTTATCCCCCGATGCACCCGTCTACCATCGCAGATCTGCTTCAACACCACTGATAGCCATCGCACCCCCGATGCCTACACGGCGCCGCAAGAGAGGTGGTACTTCATATCTCCTCAACTTTTTGATCTCAACCAGAAAATAGATCTTAACTTGATTACTCTACTTTCTTTTCAGCTCTTAGAATTTAGTTCTTAGTTCGAAGCAAACAATGGATGCTAAATATCGTTTCTCCGGTTTGCAGCTTCAAATATGCCATGGCACAGCCATAATGCGGTTTAATTGATCATGCTTAGGGTTTAATTGATCATGTTAGTTCCGTGGTAGTTTCTTTAATAGAAATCGGAGGGGAAACCCTCTTTTGCTAAAAAATATATGCTTAGAGTTTCCCCCTTTTATGATCACTATACGATCAGAATACGTGCTTCGTGTCATAATAGCACTGCTCCACCCATCAAGCTAAACAAGCATAGATGTTCAAATACGAATCTGATATTATTAAAACAGAGTTGTTTAATTGGTCAGCTAAATGTTCCTAAATTAGTTTTGAAAATGCATGTTCGTCGCTTGGGTGTGTATCTCTACAGGGTGCCCACGGTGGGCCGGCCCACCCTGGGATTTTGGGTCGTCCCAGGCCCCGATTCCCCTCTGTTCTGATGTGCGCTTCCGATCTCTACTCGCCCCCAGCCGCCTGCCTCACTGGTGACTTGCCGTCCCCGGACGACATGACTCTAGGAGGAGACGCCAGACTAACAGGAGGCCAGGAGCCGCTATCCCAACAGTGTCACCGCTGCCCAGGCGCGCCGCCGTGCCTACCTTCCCAGTCCGTTCAGGGCTCAGGCATGCAGCACCCACCAAGCCAACCCGATTGATCCTCAGATACGTCCTCAACACTGAGCAGCCACTCTGCATCACCCATTTTCTAATTGATTCATTACTCATTAGGCAGGACTGTCATTAGGGTTTGTTGTGTGCTCAGTGCTACCTACACATAATGGTTCAGATGTATTTCGGTAATCTTTAGTACCTCTAAAGTTCACAGGGTTTTCAAAATTCCGGCCCTCGAAACAGAAACTAGTCATTTTGGATTCTTGGTCATAGTGACATTGACCCAGATTACTACTACAAGCCAGGATTGGTGACAATTTTACTTGTCTTTCTTACTCATTCGATATAATATCCAGTTATTCACGTTGATTAGTTGCAAACAATAAGTGCTAGACAAACTTCTTCATTCAGATTTTGGACGGTCTCTTACTGCAGTTACAATTCTGCATACTTGTCCTAATAAGCTCACAAATAAATGATTGATTCACTACATCTAGGCTTGCCTTGTCATATTTGTTGTCAATATTCTTTTAGGGTGGACCACCCTATTTCTAAATACTGGAACTGTAGACATGAGTGAATAGTATTTTTGTATGTGATCTCTTCCATCATGTGTGGGTAACGAACACTGCATTGTATAGAAAGAAAGTTTCATTTCCAGCTTTTACATAGGTTTTCATCTTTTACATGGAATACAATCTGCCAACTTGCTTTGTGTCTCACTACCAACACTCCACCCTTGAAGCTAAATATTACGCCACTCATAATTCCTTAGTTTATTTGTTAAAATACGAATTTCATATGATTCTAATGTTCCTACTTCAGTTTTGAAATGTGTGCCTGCCTGTTATAGAGACATAAGGGGTTTGTATTTCTGTGTGTGGTCTGGTCAGCACGGTTGGGGAGGTGAACTTTGCATATGCAGGGGTTTATAGGGAGACACTCTTCGAGTTGAATCCGCAATGCATTCCATAGATAATCTGACTACTTTTTATGTTTTCATGAATCTCAGATTCTGAACAGCATCATAATGATTATGAGTTTGCGCGCATGAAAAGAATAAAGCAGAACAATGCCATGGCTGTCAAACTTGGCATTAAGGGACTGAAATCAAGTCTGGATGCAATGCAATGCAAACACTCTCCACTTACAGATTCATGCTCAGAATATGATCCTAACAGTGATTCTGAGCTAGAGAGAGACGTAAGTCAATGTAGCTCCCTAGTGGAGGAGTCAGAGGAAGATGCCCTATCTTATTCACCCATCAAGGTACTTGCTCTAACTTTCCAAGGTTACATTGCTTGCACATATCTTGCAACTGATGCTTTGCATTGCTTCTACTTTGTTGAACTGCCATTAGCTTAGTTTACACGTCGTGTATGTGAATACACCCTGCCTATCCATTTTCAGTACATATTCCATTTGTCATCATACCATATTTATCCATTCAAATGTTGTTCTTGTGTATCAGACGTTCAAAAGGAAGATGGCGATTGCTGATCGTGGAGGAGCACAAGCAAAGTATTTGGAAAAGGTAGTGGCACCTGATAAGTCAAATAGCCCATTAGGTGTAGTTAAAATATCACCTGACCCACAAATACCCCAACTCTAGTAGACTCTAGCCCTACTACACTGGTCATTTCTCATGCCCCAACTCAGCAAACCCCAACTGCAGCAAACAATATGATTATGCCAGTTGACATAGCACCAGCTGTACGACGCAAAACCCCCATTTTAGCAAAGACTACACCAAATCCAGTTGCCAAATCCCTTTTCGAACCAAAGAGAGCCCCAATTGCAGCAAAAAGGACCCCTGTTCCATTTCTTCCCAGTTTAGAAGACGAAGCTTATGTTATTGTCAGGAACTTTGTGCGCATCTTTCCTTCATGGAAAGATTATACCGCAGACAAAGAACAATTTCCAGTCTTCCTCCGCAACTTACGCGTAAGTAATGTACTAATGTTATTCATGGTCATTACTGCATATGTTTCTGCTGACAGAAGACACAAGATTTCATTCTTTTAAATAGGCGAGGAGCAAACTAGATTGTGATGACGAGCAAGGGTTGGTTGCGCTTTTCAAGCAGTCGTTGATGAAGTACCATTCCTACCTGAGGCAAGCGCACTTCGATGGCAAGCCTCTGAATGAAATTTCTGTAAAGTCTCTGGTGCTACATTTATCTGACGATGACTGGTAATCTTGTTACACATTGGTCTCGGCTGCGGCGTAAGGTATTGTCTATGATATCACATCACAATTTGAACTACATTTTTGCATTTGCCTTAATGTCTCACTTGTACGAAAACTATTAGCAGAAGAACATTCATTCTCAAGGGACCACAGAATCTCGCAACTATACTACACACTGCATTGCTCTTGTGAGTACCTCTTGCCTTGTATGACCATACTTACTTTCATAGCTGTTTGATTATGTAGCATCACTGCACATGTTAGCCTCGTAATCGTCCATTTGGTGGACATTATAAGATCCGTATGGACTCTTACACAAATTTAGAATCAACCCAATGCTTTTGAAGAGGTTTAGCTCTGCAGTCCTCTTGTAAGGACTGAACGTGGTCTATCACTATAGTTACATTAACAGCCACTCCCTCCATCCCATAATATAAGAACGTTTTGTATAGTACACCAGTGTTCAAAACACTCTTGTATTATGGGAAGAGGGATTGGTTCATTTTGTAGCATTCGGCATCTTATCTCCCTCACCCACCATTTACTAAGAAAGATCAGATCTATATTTAATCTTACCAACAAGTAGAATACACAGACAATGCCAGTGCAGAAGTGTAGCCCATTGCTCTTGTCAGTACATTTTGTCCTGTAACGCTTGTACTTCCAGGGATTGGTAGTTGATTATGTAGCATCAATCTGCATCTTATCTTCATTATCCTCTATCCCTTCCAGTATTATCATATCTATAAGTACTCTCGACAAAATGTAGAGTACAGGCAATGCTTATGAAGAAGATTCTGTGCTGAAATTCTTGAGTTATCCTTCCCTTGACATGGAGAAGGGCATTATAAAGGCGGTGTAACTGTTGATGTAAGTCAGTCCTTCTAAAGCCTTTATCCTCAACTGCTGTTTAATTTTCTCATACTTCCTATCGTTTACTGCTGTTTAGTTTGTTGTTTCTACCAAAATGCATGTTCGTAAGAACCGTAAGTTCTAAGTTTTACTTGTAAAACCAAATTCCTTATTCATACCATGCACATTACTTAATACTCCCTATATGTATGCTTGGTTTTGTGGATCTATAATCCAGTGTGTGGTGAAGCAACCCACGTTTGCACCTTGTCATCTCCTATTTTATCTTACTGATGTGGCTGATGATATGAACAACATGTCATGCACATTATCCAAAATAGATACAATGATTTCCTTTGCCCTTCATCTATGCTTGTTATGTGGACATGGTAATCCAGTAGTGTGGTCAAGCTCCCCACATTATGAACAATCACTACAGGAATCAGCTACTTTGCCATCAGCCACGGCGGACGGAAAAGGCACGGATGGCGGACGGCAAAGGTCTTTGCCGTCCGCTGCGGACGGCAAAAGTGGACGGCAACGTACGGGATGGCAAAGATCTACATTGCCCTCCGCTTCGGGCGGCTGACGGCAAAGGGTCCTTTGCCGTCGGCAGCGGACGACAAAGAATACTGATGGCAATAATTGCGCTGTTACTCCATTAGGTGGTTAACGGCAAGCCTTTGCCGTCGGCCGCTGACGGCAAACATCGGAAGGCCTTTGCCGTCCGCCGCTGTAGGCAAAGTTTTTTTCTCTTTGCCATCAGCCACTGTTGGCAAACTGACCAAATAGGTCAGCCTCCCAGGAAGCACAGTTGCCTGCCACATGGCCTCTTTCCCGTCCTCTGCTGATGGCAAAGAGACCTTTGCCGTCGGTGGCTGACGACACAGAGCCTGCACATTGGCTCTTTTTCTATTTTTTTTAAATCCAACAATTTTCACAGCAAATATATATATGACATATATAGATATATTTCACAGAGCTATTTAACAACACATAAGTTTCATCGTACATACATATATAGTTCCATCCACTCATACATAGCAAGTTCCATCAAGATAGCAAAGTTGCACATACATATTACAATGCAAAGTTTCATCAAGATAGCAAGTTCCATCGTAGCAAGCTAGAAGAATACTAGAAGAGAATGAAATTAAAAACAAGCACTCCATCATAGCAAGCTAGCTTCCGAGAAGTGAATGAAATCTGCAAAATGGCAAATAAGAAAGTTAGGAAAAGGTGACTAGAAGAAGAAGACTAGAAGAAGAAGCACGCCATCGTTTGTGAGGTAACTTAGGTGAAATGGATCGTTTATGAGCTAACTTAGGTAAAATGCATCATTTAAGAGCTAATGTAGGTAAAATGGATCGTTTATGAGCTAACTAAGCTAATTATGCTGTTTTTTTTACATAAGTAAGGTAAGTACATGTCATTATTGAGCAAACCTAGTTAACTAAGCATATTGTAACTAACTTAGGTCATTTTGGAGGAAACAAAGCTAAGTATAGATCGTTTTAGAGCTAAGTTAGGTAAAATGGTTGGTTTTGGAGGTCAGTAAGCTTATTAAGTCATTTTGCAGGAAAAGAAGCTACGTCTAGGTCATTAAGGTGAGCATATTGGATGAAATAAAGCTAAGTCTAGGTCTTTATGCATTTGTTAAGCAAAAAATTAGAGAAACTTACCTTGATCATGGAGGTGTGGGAGTGGGCTGGCTCAGGCCAGTAGCTGGAGAAGGATCGTGTGATGCTTGTGTGGAGTAACGCTGCACAAAAGATCATTTCCAATGTTTCGTTAGCATGATGACACTCAAATGTTAAGACTAGCAAGTAACGTCCATTCAAATTAAACTCACCATGGTCTCAGGAGCAATCTCTGGATCAATGGCTATGGAGCCACGGGACCTCCCGCCACTAGATATCATCACCTGCTCTGGATTGTAGGGGATCTGGCTCGGGTTAAACTCCTCCCCTTTCCTCGCCTTCCCCTTGACTTGCTTGTAAGAGGCAGTGTGGGCCATGGCATATAGGTCGTACCCCTCTGGCACCTTATCCGTCTTATTGTAGCATGCCTGAAAGAGAGAAACAAAGTAAATTAGTAATTAAAGGGCTCAAGCTAGCATGATGAATGAATTGCATTAATAATGAAGAAAACCACATTACCCAATTCCGCCCGAACTGATATAAGCTGGAGCTACCTTGATGGTGTGGCACACCTTCAATTTGGGCACATTTGTCCTTGGCCTCAGTCGGCTCCCCTTCCATCTTTCAACACCTGCCATGACAAAGAGTAAACGAAATTAGTACAACATAAAAAAATACCGACATGAATAATAATATGTATATCACTTAAGTGTATCATCATCAAGTACAACATAAAAAAATTGAATACCTGACACTACTAATAATCTCGATCAGTATCATCAATAAATGCATCATCATCATCATCACTATAATCAATGACGGGCTCATAGGGTTCAGTGGCATCAACATGTGGAAGGCCACCTTTATGTAATCCGTCAAGCATTGAGAGGTCGTCCGCAGCAGTAACCTCTTCTTGTTCCGGCTCTTCTTGTTCCTCCTCTGGGGTGATGTGGGATTCACTGTCGCTGTCTACTTCAATGTTTTGGGGTGAAGTATACCGGTTCTTGAAACGCTTTTTGGAAAGACGTGTCTCTTGGAAGAATTCTCCTTCATATGTGTCTGGGTTAATGTGAGGTTCATAATCCTCTTCCTTTGGGGGAGATAGTCTAGCACGTGGCGGCACTTCATAAACGACATCCCAACCTTTCAGATTTGGATTAGTTTGGCAGGCCCAGGGTAGATAGAATACTTGGGTCGCCTGTTGAGCCATAATATAGACTTCAGGAACATCTAAATGGGTGCTTTGGTTGATTTCAACTAGCCCTATATGTTCATGAGTCCTTCTAGTCTCCTTCGGCTGAAACCAATAACATTTGAAGACTACGACATTCGGTGGGTTTTCACCATAGAATAGAAGTTCATAAATTGCTTCAACTCTCCCATAATACTCGGTACCTCCTTCGCCGATAGCTGATACACAACAATTTGTAGACTTTTGGTCGGCCATAGATAGCTCTTTGCCATAGGTACGAAAACAATACCCGTTGATGTCGTATTTGTCAAATGAACGGACCTTATAGTCAAAACCATTAACGACTTGTCTCAATTCGGCGTCCATAGACTATGAATTAGCCTACTGGTTTAATATGAAAGGATTGTTGCATTACGCACAAATTAGCGAATGAAATGAAATTGTCTAATAGAATTTACCATTTGTTTGAACCAAGAGATGAAACCAGGATAGCCGCCTCCTTGCTTTGCGAGAAGCTCATACTCTTCAACGGAATCCTTTTGGATCACCGCTCCATACGAGAATAGGGCGACGTATCGACTGTATGAAATATCCGGGAATAAGAGCAGTTCAAAGGAAATAGAAGTTGCAAAACAATGTACTGAGAAATTACTCGATGTACGGCCGCACTTCTATCAGGTTGTTGAAGATATACAACGAAATGGTCCGCCATTCTTCGTTATCCAAAGATACTGGATTTGAAACACTGGCTGGTGCGAGATTGCCTTTGAATAGGCTGAGGTTGGATCCACCCTTTTTAGGCTCATCAGCATTATACCGAGGCTTCGGATTATGCAAATGACGATTTTTGGTTTCGTAGTGTGCTATCACGAAGTTTGCCGCCTCCTCAGTGATGAATGCCTCAACCATAGACGCTTCAATTCTACGTTTATTTTTACATTTTTCTCGAAGCGTCTTCTGCATCCTCTCAGTTTGGTAGCACCAACGATTTTGCACGGGCCCCCCCAATCTTGCCTCGGTCGGGAGATGCAAAATCAAATGCTGCATTGGATTAAAGAAGCCCGGTGGAAAGATCTTCTATAACTTGCAGATCAACTCTGGCGCCAACTCTTCCATTTCTTCTAGCACGCCAGGCGATAGTCCTTTCGCACAAAGAACACAGAAGAAAAAGCTGAGTTCTGCCAGTATTAGCCATTCATCCTCAGGGATGAAGCCACGCAACATCACCGGCATTACCCGCTCAATCCAGATGTGCCAATCATGACTCTTGAGACCAAATATCTTCAATTTATCAAGACTTGCTCCCCTCTTTAGATTCGCTGCATACCCATCGGGGAACATCAACTGCATTTTCACCCCCAAGATAATTTCCCTCATAGCTAGCCTTCCAAGATTGAACCATGCCTTTGGCTTCGTCCAGTTCTGCTTTCCTTTCGATTCTTTCATGTTTTGTAACGGCCTATCACATAGCGCCTCCAGATCGACTCTAGCCTCAGTATTATCATTTGACTTCCCATCTATGCCGAACAATGTACCAAAAAGTGCCTCGGCTATATTCTTCTCAGTGTGCATCACGTTGATGTTGTGTGGGCAAAGGAGGTCTTTGAAGTAAGGCAGATCCCATAAGCATGTTTTGTGAGTCCAGGCGTGCTCAGAATTATACCCCTTGAAGTACTTTGGACGCTCTGGATCTGGCTCGAGAGCGTTTAACTGATCCAGGGTCTGTTGGCCTGTCAACACAGGTGGTGCAGAGTTTTTTACAACTCTACCTCTGATGAAGTTCTTCTTGTCTTTCCTGAACTTATGGCAAGGATCCAGGAACTATCTATGCATGTCGAAGCAAGAAAACTTGCGACCGGCCTGAAGCCAACGAAATTCAAGAGCTCCCTTGCATGTGGGGCATGGGAACCTTCCATGCACACACCAGCCAATGAATAGTGCATACGCCGGCAAGTCATGCGTCGAGTACATGTACCAGACACGCATTATGAAGTTTCGTTTGCTATAGGCGTCGTATGTCTTGAACCCATTATCCCAGGCTTCTTGCAATTCGTCCTTAAGAGGCTGCATGTACACATTCATATTTTTCCCCGGATAGTTGGGCCCTGGAATTATCAACGTCAGGAAAATGTTCTTTCTTTGCATAATCTGTCCGGGGGGGAGATTGAGTGGAAAGACAAATACGGGCCAACAACTGTATTGGGTTGCCTTCATACCAAACACACTGAACCCATCGGTGCTGATGCCGACTCGAGGATGCCTCGGATCTGCCGCTTTGTCAGCATGTAATTCATCAAACTTTTTCCACACAACACCATCCGATGTGTGTACCATCATCAGATTACCATCTGCATATAGTTCGGTTCTTTTGCCTGTTTTGTGCCATGTCATCTGTCTGGCCGTCTCTTCGACCATGAAAAGACGTTGAAGTCTTGGTACGATTGGCATATACCGAAGAACACTAACAGGGATTTTGGTTTGTGTCTTCTCACCCATACCATTGTCTACCACAATATACCTGGAACACTTGCAAATGGGACAATAGTTCAAGTACGCATAGTCAAGCCTAAATAAGGCACATCCTTTCTCACAGGCATGTATCTTCTCATAGCGCATCTTCAGTGCACGGAGGATTTTGTCCGACTGGTACAGGTTTGCAGGCATTACATGGCCTTTGGGTAGAAAGCGTCCAAATACTGTCATAATTGCGTCATAGCATTCTCTGCCCAAGTTGAACTGAGCCTTCAAAGCCATTACATGTGAGATGGCATCCAACTGACAAAGCTCAGTGTGCTCGTGGAGCGGACGTTTTGAAGACTCCAACATTTCATTGAAGGCCTTTGCAGATTCCTCCATCTCCTTGTCCGAATCCCGAGCATCATCATAGTCTTGCACCATGTTTTCCATCCCGGTACCATGCTCGTCGGTGCGACGATGATCCACCTCAGCTCGGTCACGTTGGGCAGACTCACCATCAAATGTCCACACCATATAATCGGGCGTAAAACCATTCTTCTGCAGGTGTTTGCCCATTTCAGCCTCTGTCCTCTTCTCCCAATTGCCGCATCGGAAACAGGGGCACCAAGTTTTCCTCTGGCCATTTGCAAATGCGGCTTGCACAAACCCCTTGGTTTTTGTGAACCATTCAGCGCTCCATTTGTTCTGACCAGTGTGACCGGTATACATCCACGCACGATCACTCATCTTGACTTTCAGAGCTACTGGACACACAACAATTATATATATATAATTCACCATGTATATATTCATCAGTTGATCTACTTTGTCAATTTTATTACGTCCATGAAACCTACACCCTAATAGGTAATGATAGGTCCTAGTCCCACCCGAGTATGTGTAGATTGGGTTCATTTTCCCAAGCTATGCTCCGGATCCGACGCAAAATTTCGGCAGCACCTCCCCGCTGTTCTCCTGATACACGTCTCTGCAATAAACAGAGAGGATGTGTACCCGGAGAACAACAGGGGAGGCACTGACGAAATTTATGTGTCGGATCCGGAGCAAAGCATATGGGAAAATGAACCCAATCTACACATACTCGGGCTGTCCATGGATAGTGTTGGACAATTCGAAAGAATCAAGGTTATAAATATGCAAATGCATGCATATTTATAACTATGATGCTTTCGAACGGGAGACACATATTGGTTACGCATACTGATGATTCAAGACACATATATAGCTAGCTACCAAATTTCATGTCATTTGTGCAAATAATTAATGGGGGAAAAGGACATGTCATTTGTGCTCACCCACGAACGAAGGGGTAGAGCTCGTCAAACGCACGGCGAGGTCGTCGAACACCAAACCTCGCAGCGATGAAACAACTGCACATTTAAATCTACCCGATCAACACAATTATATCTGATGTTTTTCATAACAAAATCGAAAAATATATGACCTAACTAATAATTCACAAATATATAACCTCGTCGGCCTCTGGAAGGCCAAAGAGCACCTTTTCGGGAGGTTTAGGGGGTCGGGGTGTCGGGGTGTGGTGTCGTGGTCTGTGTGTCGGGGTGTGGTGTTGGGGTCGGGGTGTCGGGGTCAGGGTGTCGGGGTCAGGT
>NC_057813.1:308600219-308616652 GCF_018294505.1 Triticum aestivum | reverse complement strand
GGGCGTGGGCGGCGCCGGGCGACGGGGGCGGGGGCGGCGGGGGCGGGGGCGGAGGAGGTCGAGGGAGAGAGATGAGTAACGGGCGGGGGAGGGGGCTCGGCCGTTAGTTAGGGTAGCCTTTGCCGTCCGCCCTACTTTGCCGTCCGCTTTTGTTCATATTTGCCGTCTGCGGCGGACGGCAAAGCGGGGGGACGTTAAGTATTTTTAACCAGATCCTCAGTGGGCCCCCCTCCCTCTTTGCCGTCTGCTAGCGGACGGCAAAGATTCTTTGCCGTCAGCTAGTGGACGGCAAAGAACAGGCTGATGGCAAAGGCTTTCTTTGCCATCAGCCAGTTCTTTGCCGTCTGCTTTCGGGTAGCTGATGGCAAAGAGCTTCTTTGCTGTCTGCTAGCTGATGGCAAAGAGCTGGCAGATGGCAAAGTAGCTGATTCCAGTAGTGAATGCCAAATTATGCTATTGATATTTTGAGCTTACTCTTTATTATCTAATTTGAAATTGTATAGAATTGACAGAACAGTTATCATCTTTGTTTATACACGTGCAAAACCTGTCATCTCTCTGCTTTGTTTCAGGGTGATATGCATGATGGCATGCACAAGTCTGCTGAAGCCTGTGAGACAAACCCAACATATATTGCAGCAAAGAAAGCAAAACATCTTGAAGATAGCGAGACAACCCCAAAGTCTTGTCTTGATGCAGTGTTCAAGTTACTTGAGACTAACAGTCAGACAAGCTCACAGAATTCGTTGTCTGAATCAGTTCGACTTCTTTAGTCCCAAGTTCTAGCAGAAAAGCATTCTGCAACTCAACTTCGACTTGAAGTCCTATCTCTAAGAAAGATTGCGGAGAACACCAATGAGAACCTCATCGCTAAACAACTACAGCTGGAAGCTATGACCGACATGCTAGGCCGGTCTCACAGCCTTGCTCAACAGCTTGCACAACAGTTCCCCCGCAAGGCTAACCTTTCTTGAACTGTCTTGGAAGTGGTCTCGGTTCAGTATTATTTTGTTACGCTGCAATGGTGCCCAGTTTTTGTAATCTGCTTCTTCGTTGCACTTTATGATCACTGGTGGCGAACTTCGATGCCCAGTGGATGTAATATACCTTAAATCCTTTATTGTATAGTGTAAGTTTATTCTTAGTTACTATGCCGTAATTTCTTTATTGTATAAATTAGGTTTGTTCTTAATTCCTACTAGTTACTGCCATCATTCGCTATCTGGAAAAAAATCAGATGTAGTCGACCGGGCCGAAACATTCGACTCTAACGGGCCAGGTTTTCAGCGGGCCACAATTGGGCCGTCCTGCGTCTTTCTTGGGCCCGAATTATTGGGGCCTTCACACATTGTGCCAGGACCAAACTTACACCGGCCTATATTTAGTTGGGCCTTTTGTCGACCTAGTGCTTAGATTGGCCCAGGTAGCATTGGGCCATTAACAGTCTGAATATTGTACTGATCTGTTATGGCCGAGATGAAACCACGGGCCTTTAGCAGGCCAAAATGCATGTTGGGCCTCAATTTTCTCTAGTCGTCGACGGGCCTTCAGCAGGCCGAAATGTAGACCGGGCCTTTTTGGGCCCAGTTAGCTCACGGGCCGTTACCAGGCCGAAACATATCTCGGGCCTTACTTGGCCCACTGATATCATTGGCCTTTAAGAGGCCAAAAGCTTAGTACATGCATCAACGGGCCGAATTACGCGGCAGGCCTTTAACAGGCCCAAAGTCATGTTGGGCTTAACTGTTGCCACCTTTAGCATGGGGCGTTAGTGGGCCCGATGTCCCGTCGGACCATATATGGCCCATGGGCAGCACGAGCCATTCCCAGGCCAAAAGTCACACCGGGCTGAAATGGGCCCATGTCTACATCAGGCCTCTAATAGGTTGAAAGTCACTGGGCTGTAGTTGGGCCCAAATATTCGGCGAACAATTAACGGGCCAGATCTGACATCGGGCCGCGAATGGGCCCAAATATTGGGCGAACAATTAATGGGCCAGATCTGGCTTCGGGCCGTAAATGGGCCTTTATTAAGCAGGCCGTTATTGGGCTGGCCCACTAGTACCTGATTAAGTTCTACGTGCCTTTGACTGGGCCGGCCTTTTTAACCTATATGGGCCTCTGTTGGGCCCAGCCACGTGTCGATGTATCATAGGCATGTCTCCTCCAATGGACGGGCGACATCTGGCCCACTGACGAGCTGACAAGTGTTTCCTTCGGCCAATCAGAATTTTACACGTGGAAATTTCCCATTGGTCGGGGTTGTTAACGGGTTATCGGATCCAAAATCCAACCCGATAGCTTAACGGCGTTCCGTTATCGTGGATGCCACGTGTCGGTCACCCTTAACGAAAGCATTTCTATGACGCGCGATTTATCGTCATGGAAGTGGACACTTCCGTGATGATAATTTTGGTAATGTCATGGAACACTTCTATGACAGCACATGTATGAATATCTTGATTCTGTCATAAATTTGTCATGGATGTACACGCATGACAAAAAACGCGACCTACTGTGACAAACACGTATCATCACGGAAGTGTATTTTTTTTGTAGTGCATGATCATAAGGTAGCTAGCATGATGTTTTCATGGCTTGTCCATTTTGATGTCATTGCTATGCTATATCATTGCACATCCGGTACACCACCGAAGGCATTCATATAGAGTCATATTTTGTTCTAGCATCGAGTTGTATTCTTGAGTTGTAAGTAAATAAAAGTGTGATGATCATCATTATTAGAGCATTATCCCATGTGAGGAAAGGATGATGGAAGCTATTATTCAACTCACAAGTTGGGATGAGTCTCCGGACTTTACAAAAAAATAAAAGAGGCCAAAAAAGCCCAAATAAAAAATGAGAAAATAAAAATGAGAAAAAAGAGAGAAAGTACAATGTTACTATCCTTTTTCCACACTTGTGCTTCAAAGTAGCACCATGATCTTCATGACATAGAGTCTCCTATTTTGTCACTTCCATATACTAGTGGGAATTTTTAATTATAGAAATTGGCTTGTATATTCCAACGATGGGCTTCAAATTCCCCTAGGTCTTCGTGAGAAAGCGAGTTGGATGCACACCCACTTAGTTTTCAGTTTGAGCATTCATACAAATATAGATCTGACTGCATACGTTGCATGGCAATCCCTACTAACTCACATTGATATCTATTGATGGGCATATCCATAGCCTGTTAGTATGCCTAGTTGATGTGAAACTTCTCCTTCATTTTGTCTACTCACAACCTGTAACGCCCCAAGACCGATGCTCCATGTGTGTTCCTGTTGTTCACCGTTGTTGCCATGTCATTTGCTTGCGTGTTGCATTTTGCCATGTCATCATATGCATTTCATCTGCATGTTTTTCAAACTTGCATCCGCTTGGGTCCACAAGTTCTCTTCCGTTCAACGTTCGAAGTCCCGACACACTCGCACGCGCCCGTCGCACCTCCCAGATCTTGTGGGATAAAAACGTTTTCGGAATGGGCCGTGATTTGCCGAGCGGTCTTGGTATATCGCCAGTAGACCGCCTGTCAAATTTCATTCCATTTGGAGGTCGTTTGATGCCCCAACGGTTAACCACGTTAACCGTCGGACCCCTTTCTCTTTGCAGCCCAGCACCCCTCCACAACAGCCCTCTATCCCGTATAAACCCCATCCATGCTATTCGCCGTTGGATCACGATCGTGTGGGCGAAAACGGCTCCTCCATAGCCCTCTCCTAGCTCAATCTACCTATAAAAACGCCCCCTCCCCTATTTTTTAGCAAAACCCTAGCTCCCCTCCTCCTTGCGCCGTCGGACTCGTCCGCCCGCTGCCGGACATGTCCGTGCTGCCGCCCCGTCCAATCCATCGTCACCACGTCGCCGCCCCGCTCCTCCCCGCGGCCGCGGCCCGCAGAGCCAATCGCGGGCCCGCCCGGGTCCAAGCCACGCCCCGCGAGCCGAGCGCTCCGCTGCCGCCGCTGGAGCCGTGCCGCCCCGCTCCCGCTGTCCGTCGCTCGTGCCTCACTCACCGCCGTGCACCACCACATCATCAGAGCCCGCTGCCACCCAAAGCCTCACCGAACGTCGCCCGCCGCCGATGTCCGTCACCCCCGAGCTCGCCGCCCCGAGCCGCGTCCCCGCACACCCGCGTCGACCCCGCCGCATTGCATCGTCGCCGCTCCAGCAGGAGCTCGCCGGAGCGCGAGCCGCTGGCCCCGTTGCCCCGCGCCTCCTCGATGCGTCGCGCCGGCTACCGTCGACCTTGCCATGATACCTCTTGAGCACTGCGTTGGTTTCCCTTGAAGGGGAAAGGGTGATGCAGCAAAGTAGCGTAAGTATTTCCCTCAGTTTTTTAGAACCAAGGTATCAATCTGGTTGGTTTTCCAGGGAATGATTATATGGATTTCAGGGAGGATATTGTTACCTTCATTAGATTGATTGATAACTGGTCGTCGATTGACCACTACTGCTTTTTCCAGTGAGAAAGGAAGGAGGAAGGGGATCTCAACAAGCCATGGATATATAGCCTACAGCCGGGAAGGTTCTATAAGGGAAGAAGAATCAGAGTTGTGACCCAGTAACCTTGATTTCTTTCGGAACATCACAGTAGAAGGCTCCTCAAAAGTCCCTCGTACCTACACAAACAAACAAGAACCTCGCAACCAATGCGATAAAGGGGTTGTCAATCCCTTCACGGTAACTTGCAAAAGTGAGATCTGATAGAGATAATAAGATACGATAAATATTTTTGGTATTTTTATTATATAGATTGGAAAGTAAAGATGCAAATAAAAGTAGATCAGAAACTTATATGATAAAAGATAGACCCGGGGGCCATAGGTTTCACTAGTGCTTCTCTCAAGATAGCATAGGTATTATATGGTGGGTGAAGAAATTACTGCCCAATAATTGATAGAAAAGTGCATAGTTATGAGATTATCTAGAGTATTAAGTTCATGAAGAACAGAGTAACACATTAAGAAAGATAACATGATGTAGAGGGATAAACTCATGCAATATGATATAAACCCCATCTTTTTATCCTCGATGGCAACAATACAATACGTGCCTTGCTGCCCTTGCTGTCACTGGGAAAGGACACCGCAAGATTGAACCCAAAGATAAGCACTTATTCCGTTGCACGAAAGATCAATCTAGTAGGCCAAACTAAACTGATAATCTGAAGAGACTTGCAAAGATAACCAATCACACATAAAATAATTCAGAGAATATTCAATTATTTCTCATAGATAAACTTGATCATAAACCAAAAATTCATCGGATCTCGACAAACACACCGCAAAAAGAGTTACATCGAATAAATCTCCAAGAAGATCGAGGAGAACTTTGTATTGAGATTCAAAGAGAGAGAAGAAGCCATCTAGGTAATAATTATGGACCCGAAGGTCTGTGGTAAACTACTCACAACTCATCGGAGAGGCCTTGGAGGTGATGTAGAGGCCCTCCATGATCGATTCCCCCTCCAGCGGAGCACCGACAAAGGCTCCAAGATGGGATCTCGCAGATACAAAAGTTTGCGGCGGTGGAAATAGTTTTTCGTGGTGCCCCTGGATGTTTTCGGGGTACGTAGATATATATAGGCGAAGGAGGTAGGTCAGGGGAGCCACAAGGGGCCCACGAGGGTGGGGGCGCGCCCACCCCCTTAGGGCGCGCTGGGCACCCTCATGGCCGCCTCGGTTACTTCTTGATGTCTACTCCAAGTCTCCTGGATTGCGTTTGTTCCAAAAAGATCGCTCCCGAAGGTTTCATTCCGTTTGGACTCCGTTTGATATTCCTTTCCTTCGAAACACTAAAATAGGCACAAAAAACAGCAATTCGGGTTGGGCCTCCGGTTAGTAGGTTAGTCCCAAAAATGATATAAAAGTGTAGAGTAAAGCCCATAAACATCCAAAACGGGTAATATAATAGCATGGAACAATTAAAAATTATAGATAAGTTGGAGACGTATCAAGCATCCCAAATCTTAATTCCTGCTCGTCCTCGAGTAGGTAAATGATAAAAACAGAATTTTTGATGTGGAATGCTACCTAGCATAATTCTCAATGTAATTTTCTTTATTGTGGCATGATTGTTCAGATCCAAATGATTTGACATAAATCTTATAAAACATAAAAATATTAATACTTGAAGCATACTAACAAATAATCATGTCTAATCAAAATAGCACAGCCAAAGAAAGCTCATCCCTACAAAATCATATAGTTAGGCCATGCTTCATTTTCATCACACAAAATACTCCCATCATGCACAACCCCGGTTTCAGCCAAGCAATTGGTTCATAATTTTTAACACGCTTCAGCTTTTTCAACTCTTACGCAATACATGAGCGCAAGCCATGGACATAACACTATATGTGGTATATGATGGTGGTTGTGAAGACAAAAAGGGAGAAGATAGTCTCACATCAACTAGGCTTATCAACGGGCTATGGAGATGCCCATTAATAGATATCAATGTGAGTGAGTATGGATTGCCATGCAACAGATGCGCTAGAGCTATAAATACATGAAAGCTCAACAAAAGAAACTAAGTGGGGTGTGTATCCAACTTGCTTGCTCACGAAGACCTAGGGCATTTTGAGGAAGCCCATCATTGGAATATACAAGACAAGTTCTATAATGAAAAATTCCCACTAGTATATGAAAGTGACAACATAGGAGACTCTCTATCATGAAGGTCATGGTGCTACTTTGAAGCACAAGTGTGGAAAAGAGATAGTAGCATTGTCCCTTGTCTCTTTTCTCTTTTTTTTATTTGGTGGGCTTCTTTGGCCTCTCTTTTTTATATGGGCTTCTTTGTCCTCTTTTATTTTTTGTAAAGTCCGAAGTCTCATCCCGACTTGTGGGGGAATCATAGTCTTCATCATCACCTTTCCTCACTTGGGACAATGCTCTAATAATAAAGATCATCACACTTTTATTGATTTACAACTCAAGAATTACAACTCAATACTTAGAACAAAATATGACTCTATATGAATGCCTGCGGCGGTGTATGGGGATATGCAATGAATCAAGAGTGACATGTATGAAATAATTATGGAGGTGGCCTTGCCACAAATACGATGTCAACTACATGATCATGCAAAGAGCAATATGACAATGATGGAGCGTGTCATAATAAATGGAACGGTGGAAAGTTGCCTGGCAATATATCTCGAAATGGCTATGGAAATGCCATAATAGGTAGGTATGGTGGCTGTTTTGAGGAAGGTAAATAATGGGTGCATGATACCGGCGAAGGTTGCGTGGCATAATAAAGGCTAGCAAAGTGGAAGGGTGAGTGTGTGTATATCCATGGACTCACATTAGTCATAAATAACTCATATACTTATTGCAAAAGTCTACTTGCCCTCAAAGCAAAGTACTACCACGCATGCTCCTAGGGGAAGGGTTGGTAGGAGTAAACCATCACGCGATCCCGACCTCCACTCATAAGGAAGACAATTAAAAGAGCACCCCATGCAACAAATTTGTCACACAACTTTTACCATACTTGCATGCTACGGGACATGCCAACTTCAACACAAGTATTTCTCAATTTCATAATTACCCAACTAGCATGACTCTAACATTACCACCTTTATATCTCAAAACAATTATCAAGCATCAAATAGATCATAGTGTTTAATGCACTTTCTATGATAGTTTTTATTATACCCAACTTGGATGCTCATCATTCTAGGACCAAATTTATAACCATAGCAAATAAAATGCTATTCTAAAAGACTCTCAAAATAATATAAGTGAAGCATGAGATATCAACAATTTTTCAAAATAAAGCGACCGCCGTGCTCTAAAAGATATAAGTGAAGCACATAGAGCAAAACTATCTAGCTCAAAAGATATAAGCGAAGCACATAGAGTTTTCTAATAAATTACAAATCAAGTGGGTCTCTCCAAAAAGGTGTGCACAGCAAGTATTATTGTGGTAAACTAAAAACCAAAGACTCATATCATACAAGACGCTCCAAGCAAAACACATATCATGTGGTGAATAAAAATATAGCTCTAAGTAAAGTTACCGATAGATGAAGATGAAAGAGGGGATGCCTTCCGGGGCATCCCCAAGCTTAGGCTTTTGGTTATCCTTGATTATCTTGGGGTGCCATGGGCATCCCCAAGCTTGATCTTGCCACTCCTTATTCCATAGTCCATCAAATCTTTACCCAAAACTTGAAAACGTCACAACACAAAACTCAACAGGAAATCTCATAACCTTCGTTAGTGCAAGAAAGAAAAACGACCACATAAGGTACTGTAATGAACTCATTATTTATTTATATTGGTGTTAAACCTACTGTATTCCAACTTCTGTATGGTTCATACCCCCCGATACTAGCCATAGATGCATCAAAATAAGCAAACAACACACGAAAAACAGAATCTGTCAAAAACAGAACAGTCTGTAGCAATCTGTAACTTTCGAATACTTCTGAAACTCTAAAAATCCTACCAAAATAGGAAGTCCTGGGTAATTTTTCGATTGATCTACAGCAAAAAGAATCAATGCAAAATCATTTTTTTGTGATTTATTACAATTATTATCGTGCATGCAAAAGTTTGTGTTTTTAGCAGAATCAAATCTAACTATCACCGTAGGTTATCCTATAGGTTCTACTTGGCACAAACACTAATTAAAACATAAAACCACATCTAAACAGAGGCTAGATGAATTATTTCGAACCAAACAGCAACTAAAACTATTGGGTTGTCTCCCAACATGCGCTTTTCTTTAAAGCCTTTTTAGCTAGGCATTGAGATTTCAATGATGCTCACATGAAAGACAAGAATTGAAGCACAAAGAGAGCATAAAAAAACATGTGACAAACACACTTAAGGCAAACATACTTCCTATGCATATGTATTTTATAAGAAAACAAATTATCAAGGGAAACAAAAACTAACATATGCAAGGAAGAAGAAAGGAATAATTACATGTTTTCCTATAATCATATTTTCCTCTCTCATAATAATTACATGTGGGATCATAAGCAAATTCAACAAAATAGCTATCACATAAAATATGTTCAACACGATCCACATGCATGCAAAGTTGACACTCTTCCAAAATAGTGGGATTATCATTAACTAAAGTCATGACCTCTCCAAACCCACTTTTATCAAAAACTTCATAAGATTGAACATTATCCAAATATGTGGGATCTAAAGTTGACACCCTTCCAAACCCACTTTCAGTATTATTGCAAATATTATTATCAATCTCATATTTATCATGGGGCTTAAATAGAATTTCAAGATTATAAGAAGAACCACCCCAATCATGATCATTGCAATAAGTAGTGGACATAGCAAAACTAGCATCCCCAAGCTTAGGGTTTTGCATATCATTAACACAATTGACATTAACAAAATTTATGATAAAATCATTGCAATCATGCTTTTTATTCAAGGAGCTATCTCGAATCTTTTCATAAATTTCGTCATCACAATTTTCAGATTCACGAATTTCAAGCAAAACCTCATAAAGATAATCTAGTGCACTCAAATCACAAGAAATTGGTTCATCATAATTGGGTCTCTTAAAAAGATTAGCAAGCGGATGAGGATTCATAGATCTTAGGTTCTCTGGTTAGCAATAAATACATAACTATTCCAAATGAGCCAAGTAAGACATCAAGGCAAACGAAAATACGAACGGAAAAAGGGCAAATAAAACGGCAAGGGTGAAGTGGGGGACAAGAAAACGAGAGGCAAATGGCAAATAATGTGATGAGAGGGATAGAGTTTGTGATGGGTACTTGATATGCCTTGACTTGAGCGAAGACCTGCCCGGCAACGGCACCAGAAGTCCTTTTTGCGACCTCTTGAGCACTGTGTTGGTTTCCCTTGAAGAGGAAAGGGTGATGGAGCAAAGTAGCGTAAGTATTTCCCTCAGTTTATGAGAACCAAGGTATCAATCCAGTAGGAGGCTCCTCAAAAGTCCCTCGTCCCTAAGCAAACAAACAAGAACCTCGGAACCAACGTGATAAAGGGGTTGTCAATCCCTTCACGGTAACTTGCAAAAGTGAGATTTGATAGAGATAATAAGATAAGATAAATATTTTTGGTATTTTTATGATATAGATTGGAAAGTAAAGATGCAAATAAAAGTAGATCAGAAACTTATATGATAAAAGATAGACCTGGGGGCCATAGGTTTCACTAGTGGCTTCTCTCAAGATAGCATAAGTATTATGGTGGGTGAACAAATTACTGTCGAGGAATTGATAGAAAAGTGCATAGTTATGAGATTATCTAGGCATGATCATGTATATAGGCATCACGTCCATGACAAGTTGATCGAAATGATTCTACATCTACTACTATTACTCCACACATCAACCGACTCATGCCTACATCTAAAGTATTAAGTTCATGAAGAACAGAGTAACACATTAAGAAAGATGACATGATGTAGAGGGATAAACGCATGCAATATGATATAAACCCCATCTTTTTATCCTCGATGGCAACAATACAATATGTGCCTTGATGCCCCTGTTGTCACTGGGAAAGGACACCGCAAGATTGAACCCAAAGCTAAGCACTTCTCCCATTGCAAGAAAGATCAATCTATTAGGCCAAACCAAAATGATAATTCGAAGAGACTTGCAAAGATAACCAATCACACATAAAAGAATTCAGAGAAGATTAAATTATTTCTCATAGATAAACTTGATCATAAACCCACAATTCATTGGATCTCGACAAACACACCGCAAAAAGAGTTACATCAAATAGATCTCTAAGGAGATCTAGGAGAACTTTGTATTGAGATTCAAAGAGAGAGAAGAAGCCATCTAGCTAATAACTATGGACCCGAAGGTCGTGGTAAACTACTCACAACTCATCGGAGAGGCCTTGGAGATGATCTAGAGGCCCTCCATGGTCGATTTCCCCTCCAGCGGAGCTCCGACGAAGGCTCCAAGATGGGATCTAGCGGATACAGAAGTTTGCGATGGTGGAAATAGTTTTTCGTGGTGCCCCTAGATGTTTTCGGGGTACGTAGGTATATATATAGGCAAAGGATGTAGGTCAGGGGAGCCACATGGGGCCCACGAGGGTGGGGGGCGCGTCGGGCACCCTCGTGGCCGCCTCGGTTCCTTCTTGACGTCCACTCCAAGTCTCTTGGATTGCATTTGTTCCAAAAAGATCACTCTTGAAGGTTTCATTCTGTTTGGACTCCGTTTGATATTCCTTTCTTCGAACACTGAAATAGGCACAAAAAAACAGCAATTCGGGCTGGGCCTCCGGTTAGTAGGTTAGTCCCAAAAATGATATAAAAGTGTCGAGTAAAGCCCATAAACATCCAAAACGGGTAATATAATAGCATGGAACAATAAGAAATTATAGATATGTTGGAGACGTATCATGCCTCGGCCACCACTCCCTCGTCTTCATCCTCCGCATCTCATCTCCAACCCGTCCCCAACCTCCTCCCTTGCTGGAGACCTCGCCGAAGGTCGCCGCCGTCGCCGGAGCCGCCTCCATCACCGGAGCCGCCTCCATCGCCGGATCCACTAGAAGGTGGATCAGATCCACCAATGCACCAAAACCAAACACGCCTCCGCCGTCTCGGATCCCCTCGTCCCGCATGTCTCCATCCAGTTTTCGGAGGTGGTTTTTTCTCTGTCCCTCGAATTTCAGCATCATATGTGCATCTTCTTCGTGTCATAACTTTGTGCATGTTTCTCCGTTTTGCGTGTATGATATGTCAAAATGCTCACCTCAGAGTGTTCTTCATGTTTTTTGCATTTGCATTCATGTTAGGATACATGTTGGCATGATTATCTCTGTTATAAAAGTGCTAAGTGATATAAACTGCTGGAAATTGCTATAACTTGCTATTTTGTCTTTTTTATATCTTTATGTGTGATTTTCTTTTGAGCATCATGTTAACATGTTTTACGAGCATAATCTTGCCAGATTTGCAGTGGTGCAACCCATTTATTTTGATATGTCATATGGTGAATCCATCAAGATTGTGAAGTAGGCTACTTGCTGTTAATGGTCTGCCAAGTCTGAAACTGTTATATCATGTTGCTATGTTTGCTTGATGCTACCGTCAAATCCATGCATAATATGGAGATGCCTAGTTGACATGTCTTGATGTCCATGTTATGCTCCATCATTCCTTTCCATTTGTTGCCTCATATATTTCCTTTAGTATATGCTTTAATTCACATGAACTTGCCTAAATGATGTTCCAGTTTTCTGTTAACTTCATGATGCCATGTTGTGAGATTGATATTAGTTAATCTATGCCTCTTTTATAGATGCTCCAAATACTTGTATTTAGGTATGATATTATTAATTTATCCACATGCCAAGTTTGATTATTTTGGACTACATATGACCTCTGTTCCAAGGTCGCAAACATTCTATGATGATGTTGTTTTACACTTGCTGAAATTGTTAAAACATTCAAACTTGACTTGATGGTTCCCACTAATCCCTGAGCCATATGCATATGATGCCTTGATGTTATTTTCTCTTTGTTATGTTTACTTTGATGCCATGCCCTTGATTTCCATAGAAATTTTTTGTAGTTTGTCTCGTTCTTGCTTTCAAGTTGCCATCATGCTAAATCTCTCAACCTGTTAACAGCATGTTCCATTTTGCAAAGCTTATTGTAATTAATCCATGCATCATATGAACTTGTGCCCATGGACTAAATTTAAGTATATCATGTCTACTACATGCTCATCTCATTTGCAAAATTGTTGAAATTGCTATGCTTGCTTTTATGTGTCTCCAAATTCAGCATCATAATGTTGTTGTTTTGCATTCTCAGATTTTCACTATCTGAGAATGAACTTATATCATCTTTGCATGTTGTCTTGATGATTCCCATGAACCTGTTGCTCATATATTTATGCCATGTTGTGTGTTTTGAGCTCCTTGATATGTACTACCATTATATGCCTTTTGATGCCATGTTCTTGCAATGTAGCATATTCATTTCCTGCCTACAACATGTCATCATATTAACTCTGCTCATGCATATGCCCTGTTTTTCAGTCATAATCTGTGTTATCAAGTTGTATGTTGCATTGATCATCTTGGTTTAATATTGATGCCTATGAACCTGAATCTTAATGTTATTTGAAGCATGTTATCTGTGCTTGAAGTAAATGCCAAGTTTGTGTTCATATGTTTCCTGTAGCATGTTGTTTTGATGATTGCAAAGTGCCTACTTGCTGTTTTGGGCAGATTGTTGTTATAACTTGTTTTGAGTGTATGTGTTGATCCGTTGCTTCATTTTGAGCATGCTCTATATGAAACTTTCTTAGAATTGAATGTAGTTTCATAATATCTTGTTGCATCCATGTTTTGAGTGTGTTTTCATGATGTTTGAATGAATTTTGCATCAATGCCATGTTTAACTTGTTTTGCTCATATCTTCTAGGCCATAGCTCCGAATTAAACGAACTTTATATGTAACTTGACTAGAAATTCGTGCAGATAATCATGGTGCATCTTAACTTTCTGTTTAATAACTTGAACATAAGGTGTTATCCAGATCTGAACCAATTTCAAAATTTGCATATGAGGACTTACTGGAATTGTTATATGTTCTTTCCGGCCTCATTTAAACTTGCTTGCATGTGATTTTCTTGTATGCATCATCTCTTGCCATGAGTAGCATCATATAGCCTTGTCATGCATCATCCTTGGTTGAGCATCATGCCATGTTTGCTTCTTTCCGGTTGTGCTTCTTCTCAATAGTTCATGTTTCATTGCGATCGTCAGGATTCGTACGACTACACTTGCTTCGTCTATGCCCGCCCGTCTTCTTCATGGAATCGATCTTCTTCCTAGCGGGATTTCAGGCAAGATGACCGTAACCTTGGTTCTCAATACTATCTTTGTTATGCTAGTTGTCTTGATTCTATCGCTATGTCGGACTACCTACCATTTGTTAATCAAGCCTCCCAATATGCCATGAAACAGCCTCTAACCTTTTTTTCACCATCCCAGCAAACCGTTTTTTGGCTATGTCACTTTGCTCAACCCCTCTTATAGCGTTGCTAGTTCCAGGCTATTCCATGTTGGGACATGGATATCATGGATATTTTGGGATATCACAATATTACTTATAATTAATTAATGCATCTATATACATGGTAAAGGGTGTAAGGCTCGGCCTTATGCCTGGTGTTTTGTTCCACTCTTGCCGCCCTAGTTTCCATCGGTGTTATGTTCCTTTGATTTTGCGTCCCTAACATGGTGAGTGTTTATGGGGCCCTCTAAACAGCTCACTTTGAATAAAACTCTTCCAGCAAGGCCCAACATTGGTTTTATCATTTGCCTAATAACACCTAAAACTTGCATAGGGACTTACTGGTACCCAAGGATTCTTAATCAACCCCCCCGGGCTAGTGCTCCGCATGAGTGTTTGTCCAAACTGGGTGATGTCCAGTGCCCCTAGGCAACCAGGGTCTCAGCCAACCCAACATCTTGCCCATCTGGTGTACACTGAGAGCGAGATACGTGCGACTCCTATCAGGCTAGGTCGATGCATCAGGAGGTCTTGCTAGATTTGTTTCACCATTGTTGAAATGTCTTGTGCACCAGGACCCCGAGTCTGATTGGATGTCCCGCGATGGAGGATTGTCTCTGCGGAACGTGAGCTTGTCATAGGCTAAGTTGGGACAGCCCTACAGGGTATAAACTTTCAAGAGTCGTGCCCGCGGTTATGTGGCAGATGGGAGTTGTTAATGTCTGGTTGTAGAGTACTTGACACCAGATTCAAATTAAAATACACCAACTGTGTGCATAACCATGACGGTCTCTTTTTGAGTGTGTCGAGAAGAGAACAAGGTGGGGGTTATGTTTGAACGTAAGTAGTTTAGGATCACTTCTTGATCATTACTTGTTTGCGACCGTTTGCATAGCTTCTCATCTTATTCTTGTACTCGTAAGGTATCCACCATACAATGCTTAGTCGCTCGCTGCAACCTCACCACTTACCCATTCCATACCCAATAAGCTTTGCTAGTCTTGATACCCATGGTAATGGGATTGCTGAGTCCTCGTTGCTCGCAGTTTACTACAACAACAGTTGCAGGTACAGGTAACACGATGATCATGACGTGAGACCGATGTTTACTTGTTTTGGAGTCCTTCTTCCGCTTCTTCTCCATTCAGGGGATAGGTTCCTGGTCGGCAGCGTCGGGTAGGAGGGTGGATGTCATTTGAGCTTTTGTTTGTGTTTCATCCATAGTCGGATGTTGCTCTTGTGTATGATGTTGCTGTATTCATGTGGCATTTTATACCTTTGTATGTATCCCCATCTATTATGTAATGGTATTGATGTAATGATATCCACCTTGGAAAAGCGTCTTCAATATGTGGCTCCATCCTTGGTGGGACCTTTGAGTTCCTCTCGGATAGAATCACATATTGGGCATGACTGTCGATGTCCTGGACTTGGGGATATCCAGTCCTGCCTGCCTGCGGCCCACTACGTGGCTCCATTGACGGCCTGGTATGGCCCAGCTTAAAAAAACGCAGCAAGACCCTCGCGAGGGGCCAAGACTCACGAGGCGGACGATGCCAAGACCCCTGAAGAAGTTGGCCTCCTCAAGAGGGCTCCTGAGGGGCGGACAGATCTATGCAGCTAGCTCATGAGGCTCAGCTGACGTGAGCCATGACAACCAAGGCCAGGCGGGCGCAGAGCGCAGGTTTCCTCTTCGGTGCAAGGGAGGCAAGCCGCAGGCGCGGAGTCCCGAGGAAGTAGCCAAAGGTTTCCATTCTGGTGCAACGAGACCAAGACCACTAGGACGGCAAGATGGAGGTCATCACCGAGCCCACCGCAGCTTCACAACAAGAAGCTTTTTGCAGGCGAAGACTACTTTTGTCCGGATAGACTGTACTACTTGTCCCTTTCTAATCCCGCCGTTGTGGGATCCCTTCCCGCTCATATTTGGGAGGAGGACCAAGGCAATATATATAGGCCTTGGCCATCACCATAGGGGAGGATCGATTCCTTCCGAAGCAACACACCAGCTCAAGAACACCTCACCTCCTGAGGCTTGTTCATCCTTGTACTAGTTCATCCATAGCCCCTCAAGGCAATCCACCACACCACACTAGAGTAGGGTATTACACCACAACGGTGGCCCAAACTAGTATAAATATTTGTGTCTTTGTATCTCTGTGAGCTCGACGCGCTAGGCTAGGGACGATCGCGAGTAGGCAGGCTGGGCAGGTTGAGATCTCCACACACACCCCAGTGTTCGAACCTCTCACGGGTTGCTGGAACAAGAAATCCGACATTTGGCATGCCAGGTAGGGGTGCGTTGGATCTCCTCTTCCGTCGACCAGTCCTCCTCCGCTCCACCAATGCCATGACCGATGCCCCGAGAGCCCACGTCGAGCACTGGGTCGTCTAGACCTCCTCGGCAGCACCCACCGGTG
>NC_057813.1:308598676-308599983 GCF_018294505.1 Triticum aestivum | reverse complement strand
CGTAGTTTTCTCCTCTGGCGCCGTGCCGCAGCCACACGATCTGTGAACTACGCTGCAGCAACTGCTCCGCACTCACGCAGGGGACAAGCGAACATGCGGGTGGCAGTCATCGTGGCCCGTGAGCTTCTGCGGTGCAGGCTGCTTGAGAGCGGCCGCGACGCCCTGCTGGAGCGGGTCGCTGAGCTGCTATAAGTGGCATGCAAGGGGCGACCCCGTTCTGCACCCTCCCCACATCGCAGGTGATGGTGGGGGCGAGTGCTCATCCCCGACACAGCCGCGCGCCCTCTCCCAGGGACCACGGAGAGCCTCTCGACGCCAACCTGCCTCGTGGGGCAGCCCGTGCCGCCCCAAATATGCCCCCTCGATACGGGGCTGCTCCGGACGACACCACCAGGGGCCGTGTTGGAGTGCCGACCCCTGACCAGTAGGACCAGAGGATGATAGAAGGGGGCGGGAGCGTTAGGCGGCCGGGCTGCATCCCTGGCGCGAGCACCCTGGAAGCCTATGTGCCTGTCGCGATGGATCCAAGGCATGCGCTAGGAGAGGGCCGCAGACGATCCCCCATGCCAGGCTGGGCGCTGGACATACACCAGGCCGAGCTCCCCTTAGAACCACCACAAAGCCCTGCCGACATCCCCAACAGCGGCAGCTTGTGGCTATAGTTCAGGCCGTAGGGGCATGCTTACACTAACCATGGATCGCAGGTAAACCAAGACGTGACGACCACCAGGACCCTCAGGATGGCGGGCTCCCCTCAGGAGCGTGAAGGACGTTGGGAGCAGGGCGGGGGGAGCCCAGCGGCAGGGCCCTCCTCGCGCTGCACGGAATAGGATCCGGCCTGGAGGTAGGTTCCCTGCCGGGGAAGGAGCCGACGAGCCCTTCCCCTCGGCAGGGGGCCTGCGGTCGCCGAGGATGCCATCATCGTCCCCTTGGCCCCTTGGTCTTGTCCTGGTTTCCGGTCTCCCCAACGGTGGTCAGGGGCGGCGCACGGCGGGGTCCTCGCCGGGCGACTTGAAGCAAGGCTCCGGCCTATGAAGGTCTCTGCTCGTGACACTCACACGTAATAATGAGTGGGGCTGTACACGCACCGGAGTCTCCTGAGTGCCGCCCTGGGGCCTCACGGGGGCTCCCACCCATGTCCTAGTGGAAGCACCATGCTCCGCGCTAGCCGTCGACACTGTCCCCAATGACTATGCCCAGCCAGTGAAATCACTTAGCTCCGGGCTGGTGAGAAGACCGAAGACTGAAGACTGAAGACCAGTTAGGCGCCGGACGTGGCCGCTGCTTTTTGCCTCTCTTTTTGTACT